>NC_031989.1:29330621-29342141 GCF_001879085.1 Nicotiana attenuata
GATAAAAAGAAGGATAAAAGTTAGAACAATAAGAGAAAATATTTATATACGTGAAAGATAAAATAGAAACTCTTACCATGAGTCTTTACTTTCCAACCGTAACGGTTGGAAAGGTTTTTCCATGACCTACCCTCCATTGGAGCGGCCTCAACAATTTTTCTACCCAACTACGGAAGTTGGGCACATTCTCCACAACACCCATGGTTGCTGAGAAAAGAAAAGAAGCGACATTAGAGAAATTAATAAGCTTGAAAGAAAAAGGCACGAGAAAGATATAACTCTTACGTGCAAAGTTTCACTTCTCAGGGAAGGGAACGTTATCTTCACCCACTAAACCAGCAGTGGGGGCAGCAACAAACCGAGCATACCAGCCACGGTCTTTATCATCTTCGGGGCTCACTAAAACCCTCTTGCTCCTGGCTGCTAGGGTAAAAATGCCATTGCGGAAAAGCCTAGGGGAGTAGAGGTGAATTAGGTGGGGGGGAAAGTAAAGCCAACATCTGCCATGTTGGCGAGGTGCCTCAAGCAGGCGACAGCCCTCCAAACAATTGGACCAATTTGACCCAAACAAACGTTGAAAAAATGGCAAAAATCTAGAATGACCGGGTCAATGGCTGGTTTAAACCCTAGAGTGAAAGGGTATGTATAAATAAAGGAGAATCCAATCATGTAGGAAGTGATCCTCTGATTTGGATTGGGAATGATAATTGGAAAATCACTACTCCAGTGACAGTCCTTACGAACTATAGGAGCTAATATTTCTGTAATCTAAGTAGGGAAAGCATCGGCACGATTTACAGTAGCGACTTGGTTCCTAAGAGATTCCCTATCATGGTGAAAAAATAGTTCTGTTGGCACTATCTGTTCAACTAGAGGCTCTCGTAAGGGCTCAGAAGGTTCTTTGTTCCTAGAAGAAGACCTTTGAGAAAGGGAACCTCTAGTTCTCGAAGAGGGACCAGAACTAGGAGAAGGCGTGGATGAGCTACCACCGCGAGCAGACCCCAAGCTACGGAGTCTACCCCCTCTTCTATGCCTAATGGGGGCATTGGGGAAGTTATCTAAAATAGGGGTTCTCCTAGGGTTAGGGTTTGGTGAAGTAATGACAAAGAAGATTGAAGTGAAGAAGAAATGAATAGAGATTTGAAGAATTAAAGTGTTCGAGACGCTTTATGTGGTAAAAGACAAGTAAAGAAGTTATATTTATACTGATGGGTAACCGGCAAAAGGAAAAAGTACAATGAAGGAAGGGCCATAATAATGATAACTGACACTTCGTGAACAGGAAAATCGAAAAGAAAGCCTAAGAAAGTGCTGCAAAATTGTAAAACCAATAAGAGGGTGACACGTGTGTAACGTATTAAATGGAAGTGACAATTGAAATGTCAATTTTGTCAGAGCATTAATGGTGAAAAAATTCACTTTTAATGAAATCCACTTCCCAAATATTCAACTGATGAATAAATGGAAAGTGGCGGGACTATCTGTATTGGGGAAAATTATATTTATATATAAAGGTGACGTGTCAAGACACGTGGATTAGTCAAATAGTCAAAGATCGCAATTAGCCATGAGTCAGGAGTTATAACAGATAAGAGCAAAGAAAGAGGAAGAGGCACGGGACATCAGACAAGTAACACGGCGCCCATACCTATTTAAGTCATTTATATCCGAGAATCAGAAGGAATGAATCTGATAATAGAAAAGAGTGCAGATACGGCATTTAATGAGCATTAAATGCTGAATATGTTAGAGAATATATTTTGAATGTAATGATTGTGTAACGTAGCATTCAATGTCTCTAATTACTCATAATAGCCTCATTATGATTCGAACAAAACGTATATTCTCAAAGGTACCTATAAAAAGGAGATATATGATCAGCTGTAAGGACACGAAAGACTATTGGAATAGATTGATTTATTTGTTTCTCTTGATTACCATCTTGCTATCCAGAATTACTTCTTTTGATTCATTTTCTTACGATTATCAGTAACCCGTGTTCTTCTAAAATATAGCTTTAGTCAAAATTCTATTTTTTGGTTAAACACTCTTGATTAGTTAATATAGTGTACTTAGGCCTCATTTGTTTGCACTTAATGGAGGTCTGAATCTTAATCATTCAGATTTCAGTCATTAAGTGCGTTTATTTTTTAGATCTGAATCTTAATTATTAAGATCTTAACCATTAAGTTTTTATTTTAAATTTTACAACCACTTAATGGGTCTGAGTAGTTCTTAATGATTAAGATCTATAACAGAATCTTAATATCATTAAGATGTTATACATTCAAGAATTTATATAAAAATGATATTTCACTATTACTCCTATACTTTCACCACTAATCATTATCAACACTATTTTCGCTGTCCCCCAACCATTATGGACTACTACCACCCACTACCCATCATCCTCAGCCACAACCACCACTGCCGCCAAGCATGAATATCAATTGTCACTACCACTAGCCATCGTTATAACCATCACTACCAACTATCATTACCACAACAATCACCATTCTCAACCACCACTATATATCATCCATCACTGTTATCTGTCATCAGCATCATCTGCTACCACCATTAATTACTACTGTCATCCACCTACTACCCATACTCAACCCTATCAACCAACACCACCACCAACCACTACCCAATCGGCACTTACAACCACCATTGTTATCCATCATCACCACCAACCACCATATAATTTTTAAAAATTATTTTATTAGTCAAATTTAGATTAATTAGTACTATTTGATTTAAATTTATATTTATTAATAATTAAATAAAGACAAATTTTACACATTCAGATGTAGAGAAAAACAACCAGTCTTAGTTATTTAGTATTCAGATCTTAATACAACATCTTAATATTCAGATGCGTATTCAAATTCAGACATTTTAATCTTAATACACATATTAATATTCAGATGTGTATTCGGGTTCAGACGTCTTAATCTTAATTGATGTTCTAAGCGTCAATACCACACAAGAGGGGAGGTGATTTGTGTGGTACCTAATTTTCGCACTAGAAGAACCTGGTTCTTCTAGATATACTTACTATAATTGTTTGCGGAATTAAGAGTGCATAAAATAAAGAACACAGATATTTTTACGTGAAAAACACCTGGCTCAAAAGGTGAAAAAACCACGACCTACTACTCAGTAGGATTTTCCCAAACTTCCACTAAAATCACTGAGCCAAAAAAACAGCATTTACAAACTCTTGTAAACCTAAGGATTAAACTCTAATCCCAGTGTAGCACATAGCCTTAACTGTTGCGACACCTTCAGGTTAACTCTAACTTGAATACTCAATATACCTATTACAATTGCTTCTAGATAAAGCTGAAAGGTACAATATGAAACACCTACTACAATTAAACTAGAAATAAAGAAAAACACAATGGAATTGGTTCTTCACTCTTGGTTCATGTAGCTTCAGATTTGCACACTTGAATCACACATAAATTGCTTGCAAAATTCGCCTAGCTCTTTTGCTCTCAATTTAGTTTAACTTCTGCGTATGTGCAATCACCTGTAAAAGAGAACAATCATTATTATTTATAGAGTTAGTAATCAGAGTTTTATTAAAACTCAAATTGCTGATCCTTCATCAAATTCGAGTCCTAGAACAACTCAAACTCCAATCCTTATCCTTGATCCGGATGTAGTTCTCTTTACATAAGGAGACTTCAACTCCTTATCCTATGCAACCTTTTCGATCAATTCAGAAGATATTGTTGCTGATCCTTGTGACTTATCTTCTTCACACGTATGTCACATGTGTAAGCATATCAACACTATGTCTCACATGATAGACCTGGTTCATGACTGAGTTCATTTTGTCAATCTTCAAAACTTCATCTGAACTTGGGCCAACAAATTCCCCCTTTTTGATGATGATAAACTCTGTGCTTTCATTGATCAGAGACCCTATGGAACTCAGCTTAATTTTCACACTTTAATTTAACTTATCATTAAGGACCAAGTTTAATCAGGTTATAAACATCACATTTTGGCATCATCGAAAAGTTCCATTTTATTTGAATCCCAGATGTTAGTTATTACTCATGGCCACTGGGGCAACTGCAAGTGAAAACATGATTTAGTTAATCAATAATCAGCTTCACAGAAATTTAACTATTAAGATCAGAAGTTTCATAGAACAAGAGAAAACAAAGCACATTGTCATTGATTAGGAGATGTTTCTACAAAACAGACCACAAAAAGAAAAACAAACATCCAACCATGAGCAAAAAAAACACAGAGAAAAGTCCCGAATCTGGGTCACTGAAGGGGTTTCTAAACTGGTTCTAGGGCTTGGAGGAACTAGAGGGTTGGGATTGAAGGAGATTGAGCATTGTTTGGAGCATCCCTTCACTCTTTTCTTTTTCCTTTGCTAGCTCATCTTTGAGACCATTTCTTTCACTTTCTAGTTCAGCAATGCGAGCCTGGAGCATAGCAATTTCTGCATCTTTTGTTCCACACTCTAGAACCAATGCCCTAACTTTGCTGTTCACAGGAGTCTTCACGGATGAACCAGGTTCAACTGGGGTTACACTTAGCAGATAATCACAAGCCTGCAGAGTTTTGATTCCAAAGTGCTCTTTGCTGGAGCCCATCTCCCACTTTTGCAATGACACATTTAACTTGTCCAAGACAACTGTCAGTATAAACCCATAAGGTGTGGCATGAGCCTTGGAGCCATTTATCAGTCTATCCAGCAGCTTGACAATGAAAGCAGGCCAGTTAATCTGTTTTCATGTCACAAGACACTCCAGAAGGACCAAGTCCATGTAGTTAGCAGTATGCCTCCTCTCCTGTCTGGGCAACAGACACTTGTTCACAAATTCAAATAGCACCTTGTGCTCAGGCTTCATCTCACTCTTTTGCACAAACCTAGCCTCAGGCACTTCTTCAGCAGACTTGGTATCATAGAAATTTCTGGTGATTTGGAGAGCAGAAGGGAGAGAATCTAGACAAGGCCATCTTTGCCGAGTATAGTCATCATAGCCCTCACAGGGTACGTCTAGAATTCTGCCCAATTTAGGTGCATCAAACTGCACCTCTACTCCTCTCACCAAGCTTGTAACAACCCCATTCACCACTGTGGCATTTGCCATAAACTCTATCAGTTCATTTCTTGCAAGTCTGCCATCCAGTTGAAGAACCATGTCCTTCCAACCCTGTGCTTCCAGTGCATCAACCAATCTTTTCATGCCTGGCTCCTCCAGGTCTTTCAGAATTCTTCCTTTCAATATTTTTCTTTTTCCAAAAAGGACAAACCTATCCTGCTCTTTTTCAGATTCCTCTTCTTCTTCTTCTTCTTCTTCTCCACTCCAAGCTTCTTCTTCTTCAGGAACTTTTACTTTTTTTCCTTTAACTGCAGACCTGGTTCTTTTTGCTAGGGAGGGTTCAGCAGAGATAGATTCTGAAGACTTCTTGGTAGAAGGCGATTTCTTAGGTTTAGGAGTGGGAACCTCCTCAGTTGTACCTCTCTCCTGATGGACCAGTTCCATCTCTTCCTTCTCTTCTTCTGCAGCCACAGAACTTTCCAGAACTTTAGCTTTTCCCTTTTCCTTGTTCTTTTTCTTGCTTGCCTCTAAGGTTTCTGCAACTCAGCTTCACTTTGCTTTACCCTGCTTCTAGTAGCTTTCACCTTTGGTACTGAAGAGACAGTAGACTTAGGAGATGACACTTTGCTCTTCTTTGTTGGCTTAGAGGCAGTTGGAGCCTTTTGAGAAGAAGCTTTGCGCTTCTTGGGAACATAGCTTTCTCCCACCTTCTTCAGAATATAAGCCAAAGTTTCTTCCACAGATGAACCATGTTCATCTAGTTGTTCACTCAGGTGTACTAGGCCTTCAGCAGCCTCCCCAGTTTCACTTCACCCTGCCTTGGTGCCACTTTTCTCAACTCTTCCACAAATTGCAAGAATTTCACCTTTCTTTTTCTTTCCCTTACTCTTCGATTCTCCCTCACTTACATCTCTCACAGACCCCACCAACACAAACCTATCATCTACTTTCTCCACTACATTAGAAAAAACATAGCATGTATTTACCTCTTTAGGGGTTTCTTGATTTTTGTCTGATTCAGAAGACCCACGTTCTTCTCCATCGCTTGCAGAGACAAAATCTTCAGACTCAGAACTTGAGTCAGATGATTCTTTTTAGAGCTTCCCCCTCTTTGACTCGCTTTCAATTTTTCGTTGAGAGCTGTTCTCAAAACACCAGTAGCAACAGTCTTTCTAGCCAACATTTTCTGCCTGCGGAATCTTGGTTTAGGGTTGTTGCTAGGAGGTACAGATGAAGATGTATTAGGAGATACTGGTGGGGGGATTAAAGGGATTTTCTTGAGAGTTAGTCATGGCGGAGAATTTTTGGAGGATTTTTGGGAATTTTGGAGAATTTTGGAGAGATGGAGGATGATCAGGGGTTTAACACTTAATGACGGTTATGGAGTGAAGTAGGAATATGTGGAGTGTATTTAAAGTAGAGTATGATTATGTGCAGTAATGGCGGTCTTTTGCAGTGGTCAATCAGGGGTCTAATCTCATTAGGACTCCGGTCTTTAAGAGGTAATTGATCAACGCTAGTTTTAAGGAGATAATCCCGTTTTATTTAGAATTCTAAGAGAATGAAACTGGTTCAATGCTCAACGGTTATATTTTTAAGAGTTTGGTTAGGATAGGACTTCTGCTCATAATTGGAATATTTAATTTTCTAATTGTGCAAAGTATAGAAACATACCTGACCTTTTCTCATGAGCATATACTGATGAACTAGGTTCTTCAAGTAGAACTCCTCTTGATTATGCCTCATATATCAGAATAGAAAAAAGACTTTGTAATAGATCAATGAATTAATATAAACACACGTCACAGGAGTATACTGATTAGAGTACGAGACTGAGTAAGAATTAGTCTAGATATTTACATAAAATCAGAACTTCTAACCAAAAATATTTTTTTTTTCATTTTTTTCATTGCATTCTGAACTGGTTCCTTTTAGGTGATCTTAATCATCCCTAATTCCAACCTGTTCCTTTCAAAGTTTTCCCTATTCAGTGCTTTGGTGAAGATGTCAGTTATTTGTTTATCAGTAGCACATAATTCTATTGAGATTAATCCTTTCTCATAATTATCTCTCAAGAAGTGTGTCTAACATCTATGTGCTTGGTCCTTTTATGATGAACAGGGTTCTTTGTCATACTTATAGCACTAGTGTTATCACAAAATATTGGTATGCATCCCACTTCTATACCAAAATCTACTAATTGTTGTTTAATCCACAGTAGTTGAGCACAACAAGAAGCTGCAGCCACATACTCAGCTTCAGCAGTAGATAGGGCTACTGAATTTTGCTTCTTGGTAGCCCATGATACAAGACATGAGCCAAGGAAGTGTGCCATACCTGAGGTGCTTTTTCTATCCACTAGGAAACCTGCATAGTCAGCATCAGCATATCCTACTAGATTGAAATTACTACCTTTAGGGTACCAAAGACACAATTCAGTGGTGCCCTTCAAATATCTCAATATCCTCTTGACAGCAGTCAAGTGAGACTCTTTTGGATTTGCCTGAAAACGAGCACATAGCCCTACACTGAAAACAATGTCAGGTCTACTGGCAGTAAGATACAAAAGTGAACCAATCATACCCCTATACAACTTCTGATCAACTGATTAACCAGGTTCATCAATATCTAATTTAGTGGCAGTTGCAATAGGTGTATCTATTTCTTTAGAATCCTCCATTTTAAACTTCCTGATTAGTTCTTTGTATACTTCTGCTGGTGAATCATGGTTCCATTTTTTGACTTTGTTTGATCTGCAATCCTAAGAAGAAGTTAAGCTCACCCATCATGCTCATTTCAAATTCACTTCCCATTAGTTTTGCAAACTCTTTGCTTAGCTTGTCAGTGGTGACCCCAAAGATTATGTCATCAACATAAATTTGTACAATAAGAAGGTCCTTACCTTTTTCCCTTAAGAATAAGGTACTATCTATTTTACCTCTCTTGTACCCATGTTCCAGTAGGAATTTTGACAGTCTTTCATACCATGATCTTGGTGCCTGTTTGAGTCCATAGAGAGCCTTGTCCAGCTTGTACACATGTTTAGGACATTCTTTGCTTTCAAACCCTGGAGGTTGTTTCACAAACACTTCTTCCTTCAAGTAGCCATTCAGGAAGGCACTTTTGACATCCATTTGATGAAGAGTGAATTCCATATGTGCTGCAAAGGCTATGAGAAGCCTGATTGCCTCTAGTCTTGCCACTGGAGCAAATGTCTCATCATAGTCTATTCCTTCCTCTTGGCTGTAACCTTGGACTACCAATCTTGCCTTGTTCCTTATGACAGTTCCATCTTCATCAAGTTTGATCCTAAAGACCCATTCGGTGCCAATGACTGATCTATCCTTGGGTCTTGGAACTAGGTGCAAAACTTGACTTCTCTCAAACTGGTTTAGCTCATCCTGCATTGCATTCACCCAATCTGCATCCTGCAAAGCCTCAACAATATTTTTAGGTTCAATGATAGATAAGAAAGCATCAAAAGCACACAGATTCTTTAATTGTGATCTGGTTTTGACTCCAGATGTTGGATCAATGATAATGTTCTCAATGGGATGAGAACTTTGATACTTGTGAGGTTTTACAACCAACTGGCTTCTGCTGGATATTTCAGCAATTTGATGAGGAACAGGTGCATGAACAGGTTCCTTTAAGGAGTTTATTTCAATTCCTCTTTGATTTCTCCCCCCTGTCAGGTTTCCTTGTAGGGAAGAACCTGTTCCATTATCTATTCCTTCTGCAGGTGTCAATTTGACTTGAGCTGATGCTTCAGCCAAGTCTTTGACCAGTCCAATGGCTTCATCTTCATGTTCCTATCTCTCAGAAAGAATGTTAGTTTCATCAAATACTACATGCACACTTTCTTCTACATACAGAGTTCTTTTATTAAAAACTTTAAAAGCTTTGCTATGTGAAGAATATCCCAAGAATGCTCCCTCATCACTTCTAGGATCAAACTTTCCTAGGGAGTCTTTTCCATTATTGTGCACATAGGACTTGCAACCAAAAGCCCTAAGATGGGATATGTTTGGTTTTCTCCCTTTAAGTAACTCATAGGGAGTCTTCTCTACTAGAGGTCTGGTCATGCATCTATTTATGATGTAACATGCAGTGTTTACAGCCTCTGCCCAGAAGCTGTGAGGCAATTTGCTAGATAGTAACATTGTTCTAGCCATATCCTCAAGAGTTCTATTTTTCCTTTCAACTACTCCATTTTGTTGTGGAGTTCTAGGGGTAGAGAAATTGTGATCTATGCCATTTTCATCACAAAATTCAGCAAACTTAGAGTTTTCAAACTCAGTTCCATGATCAGACCTAATGGATGCAAGATGATTTCCTAATTGTTTCTGAGTCTTCCTAACAAATGCAGAAAACATGTCGAATGCTTCATCTTTGGAAGTTAGAAATAAAACCCAGGTGAATCTAGAATAGACATCAACTAGCACCATTACATACTTCTTTCCACCTCTGCTCATGGTTCTCATTGGACCACACAGATCCATATGGACCAGTTCCTATGTCTTGGACATACTTACCATTTTTTTGGATTTGAAGGATGACCTTACCTGTTTCCCCCTTGCACATGCCTCACAAATTTTGTCTTCTTTGAACTTGATATTAGGTAAACCTACCACCAAGTCCTTGGAGACTAATTTGTTTAGCTGATTTAGACTGGCATGACCAAGTCTTTTGTGCCATAAGAGGGGATCCTTAACCAACACACTTAAGCAAGTGAGTTCATTTTCTGAAAGAGTTGACAAATCTACAATGTCAATATTGTTAACTCTTTTTCCCTACAAAATAATTTTGTCAGTGGTAAGGTTAATCACAAAGCATTTGGTGGAGGTAAAAGCCACAAGGTTACCTCTGTCACACAATTGTGACACACTTATTAAGCTATATTTTAAGCCATCTATCAGGTAGACATTCTCTATAGAATGAGAATCTGTTTTGCCTACCTTTCCAACCCCAATGATCTCACCTTTCTTTCCATTACCAAAGGAGACATTACCTCCTTTTAGGTCCTCAAGTGAAATGAACTGGTCCTTGTCCCCAGTCATATGTTTTGAGCAGCCACTATCCATATACCATATTTGGCTCCTCCCTTTCACTTGGACCTGCAAAAGGAAATCAGGGGTTAGTCTTAGGAACCCAAACTAGTTTGGGTCCCTTTTTATGGGCAAAAGGATGAATCAGATTCTTTCTTGCCCAACTAGGCAGCTTATGCTTTCCTTGAACAAAAGCTTTGTTTCTTTGATAGGCCTTTTCTTTTGCATTACATTCATATTTGTAATGGCCAGTCTTACCACAGTGTGTGCAGATTTTATTTTCAGGAAGAGTGAGGTACTTGCTTTTTGGATCCTATTTAGGAGCTTGCGTCCCATAGCCAAGTCCACTTTTGTTACTGCTGTGATGCTGTTGCAACCAGGAGAGAGCATCAGAGGCTTTGTTCCACTTGCAAGTTCTGTCTAGTTCATGTTTTACCTTCCCTAGATCTTCTTTTAAAACTTTGATGAATTCATCTTTCCTGTATAATTCATCTTTCATTTTTCCCAAGTTTTCTTCTAGAGTGAGATATGTGTGATCAGCTATCTTCTTTCCTGTTCCTAATTTTAGTTTCAGATTTTCAGACCTAAGTCCTAGGACACTGTTGTCAAGTTCAAGAACCTGGTTCTTCAACTCAGCATTTTTGTTATCACTCTTATTTGCCCTAGACTCTAGACTTTTGCATTTTGCTTTCAGAATCACACATTCCCTAGACAGAACTGCCTTCTCATTATTAATTATCTCAGACTCATCAATGAAGTCTGTTAATAGCTCGGCCAGCCTTTCTTTAGACAAGAACTTAATCTTGTCTTTGAGATGAAGAATACTTACCTCTTGTTCATCATCTGATTCTCCGATGGCCATCAGTGCTTGCTCCTCCTCAGCTTCATCTTCTGAGTCTTCATCTGAAGTTTCTCCCCAAGCAGCAACCATAGCCTTTGTTGAACCTTTGTTTCTCTTTGGTTGAACCTGTTCCTTCTTCCTGTTCCTTCGTTCAGCTCTTTCTTTCTTCCACTCAATTTCCCATTGAGGGCAGTTTTTTATCATGTGGTCAGTCTTACCACACTTGTAGCATCCCTCATTGGTCTGTTTCTCCGGAGCTCTTGATTTGTTGAAGTTTGTACCTCTTGAAGAACCCTTTCCTCTGATCAGGTACTTCTTGAAATCCCTAGTGATCATAGCCACTTCTTCATCTTCCAAATCTGCACCTTCAGCAATTCTGAGAGCTAAGCTTCTCTCCTTTTTGGGGGTATCCATCTTCATGGTTTGTCTCCTCATTTCATAGGCAGTTAAATTTCCAATTAGTTCATCCAGTCTGAGAGTAGCAATGTTCTTGGATTCCTGAATGGCAGTGATTTTGCTTTCCCAGGAGATTGGCAGAACTCTAGTTAGAATC
>NC_031989.1:29347422-29615840 GCF_001879085.1 Nicotiana attenuata
AATTACCTTAATTATATTGTGATGTAAATAGGAGGATGGAAATAAATTACTCACCAAAATGATAGTTTTGGGAATAATTATTGGGTTTTGTACTGTTAAAACAAAATAATAAAAATTATTTTTAAAAGCTTTAAAAATTAGAAAAATGTTAAAAATTCTTGGGCATACTTATATATGCATGTACTTGCTATTTTGAGTATAAAAATAGATAGGGGAAAAATTGGGTATCAACACCTTACTTGAGCCTTATTTGCTTACATGTTAATTGTATCCCAAATTCACAATAACTGTTTGGCCGAGAACCACACTAGTGGATCCTGAGGGGTGCCTAACACCTTCCCCTTAGGATAATATCAAAGCCCTTACCCTATCTCTGGTTATCCAAGTTTAGTTATAATTAAACCCCGTAAGGTGTCCTAATGCACCATAAATCATTAGGTGGCGACTCTTCAAAACCCAGTTCCCAAAAGGAACGAGTTGTCCCTCCAAATGTCATGAACCCGATTTCGTGAGAAAAAGAGGGCGCGACACATGAAATGGCTCCTGGTTTTGTGAAGGTTGTTCATCCTTATGGGAAAGAAGAAACCCAATGGAAGGCTTCATTAGTTTCTTCCATG
Organism: Nicotiana attenuata; assembly: GCF_001879085.1. Taxonomy (NCBI): domain Eukaryota; kingdom Viridiplantae; phylum Streptophyta; class Magnoliopsida; order Solanales; family Solanaceae; genus Nicotiana; species Nicotiana attenuata. Next base: position 29,348,040 of record NC_031989.1, read on the forward strand.
ATGGTCAAAAAAGGTTTAAAAAGGGGAGATGATACTTTCCTTGCTGCTATGGTTGAGGTGAAGCCCGATGTAAGATTGAAGTGCCAGAATGCTATTGATTTGCCACCACGAAGTGCTATTGATCATAAGATAGAGTTGATACCGGGTTCAATGCCTCCTGCTCAACCTCCTTATCGGATGGCTCCAAAAGAGTTGGCTGAATTGCGGAAACAATTGAATAAGTTGCTTGATATGGGATTGATTCAGCCATCAAAAGCTCCGTTTGGTGCACCTGTCTTATTTCAAAAGAAACAGGGCGGGACGCTTCAGATGTGTGTTGATTATCGGGCGTTGAACAAAGTGACTGTAAAGAACAAATATCTGGTTCTATTGGTGCAAGACTTGATAGACAGATTGAGCAAGGCTTGCTGGTTCACGAAGCTTGATTTAAGGTCTGGTTATTGGTAGGTACGGATAGCTGAAGGTGATGAGTCTAAAACTACATGTGTTACGAGGTATGGCTTATATGAATTCTTTATTATATCATTCGGGTTGAAAAATACCCCTGTTACTTTTTGCAACCTGATGAATGATGTGCTGTATGAGTACGTAGATGATTTTGTCATTGTCTTCTTAGACGACATTGTTATCTATAGTCGGACCTTGGATGAACATATGTCACACTTGATTAAGGTGTTGTCTCGTTTCAAGGAGTACCGTCTTTATGTGAAGATGGAAAAGAGTGAGTTTGCTAGACAGGAGATCAAATTTCTTAGGCACTTGGTGAGCCAGAATCAAGTGCAGATGGACCCGAAAAAGGTGCAGGTCATTGTGGAGTGGCAGGCGCCTAATTCGGTGAAAGAGTTGAGATCTTTCCTTGGGTTAGCAAATTATTATAGGAAATTCATTGCTGGCTATTCAAAGAAAGTTCCTCCTTTGACTGATTTGTTGAAGAAGAATGTTAGGTGGGCGTGGTCTGAAAAATATAGTGGTACGTTTGATATGCTGATAGAAGCTATTGCATCAGAACCTATCTTACGGCTTCCAGATTTTGAACTGCCCTTTGAAGTTCATACTAATGCTTCCGACAAGGCTGTTAGAGGTGTGTTGGCACAACAAGGCCACCCTGTGGCGTTTGAAAGCAGAAAATTGAATGAAGCAGAGCAAAAGTATTCGGCTCATGAGAAAGAAATGGTTGCTGTGATTCATTGCTTGCAGATTTGGCGGGTATATTTGATGGGAACTAAATTCGTTGTGAGGACGGATAATGTGGCTAATACATTTTTCAAGACATAGAAAAAGATCCGAAGCAGGCACGTTGGCAAGAATTCTTGGCAGAATATGATTTTATTTGCTGATACATTGAGTCAAAAAGAGGTATTTGCTGCTGTTTATTTCATTACTCGACTTGAATATGATTTTCATGATAAAATCAAGTCGTGTGCTGCTAATGATCCATTTTACATCAAGAAAATGAATCATGTGAGGGAAGGAATGGTAAGGCGATATTGGATCGAGGACGATCTCCTCTAATTCAAGGTGGGGGGGGGGGGGGGGGAGAATCGTGGTGCCACTTGGTGATGGGTTATGTCGTGAACTGTTGAAAGAGACGCATGATACTCTATGGGCTGGTCATCCAGGAATTGAAAGGATGATGGGTCTGCTGTCTCGATATTACTTTTGGCCCAAGATGGAGCATGATGTGGAAGCATACGTGAAGAGTTGCCTTGTGTGTCATCTTGACAAAACTGAGCGGAATAAAGAGGCAGGTTTGCTGCAACCTCTGCCTATTCCAGAAGAAACATGGCAATTTGTTTCAATGGATTTTATCAGCGGGTTCTCTAAACTTAATGGGTTGTCTTCGATCATGGTTGTGGTTGACAGGTTTTCTAACTATGCTATTTTTTTGCTGCCCCGACGGAATGTCCTTCAAAAGTTGCTGCTGAATTATTCTTCAAGAATGTGGTTAAATATATCGGAATGCCAGAGGATGTGATTAGTAACAGGGATGCACGATTTACAGGCCGGTTCTAGACTTATTTGTTCAACTTGATGGGTACAAACTTGAAGTTTTCAATGGCGAATCATCCCCAAACTGAAATAATCAACCATTTGTTGGAAGAATACTTGAGGCATTTCGTGACTGCTAGTCAACAGAACTGGATAGATTTATTAAACTATGATAATTCTCTTATAATTTGCACAAGTCATTAGTAATAGAGATAAGTTTGTTTGAGATTGTCTAGGGGAAGTAGCCTACACAACTAACAAAGATTGCACAATAGAAGAATGGAGATAACTGTCCATCTGTCTACCGCTAAGGTTGGGATAGACAAGCTATGATGGAAGAAGCAACATATAGCTTGAAAAAGGCACAGAAACGAATGAAGAAGTATGCTGATCGAAACAGGCGTCTACTGGAGTTCAAAGTAGGTGACATAGTGTTGTTAAAGCTTACTCCGCATATTTGGAAAAAGATTGACAGTCGGGTTAGACGTAGAGCTTTGGTTTCAAGGTATGATGGTCCTTTCAAAGTTGCTGAAAAAGTGGGGGAAGTTGCTTACCGATTGAAGTTTCCTGAAAGAATGAAGATTCATCCGACCTTCCATGTGAGTTTTCTAAGGCCTTATGTTGAAGATTCTGAAGATCCGGACAGGTACAAACAAAGAGAGCTCCTCCTGAGGTGCTCACTCATCTTGAGGAAGAAATTGAGAAGATTATTGATCACCGCGTTCTTGGGATGCATAAGAAAAATAGGCAAACAAAATTTCTGATTCAGTGGAAGGGAATGCCCGAGGCAGATGCAACTTGGGAAAAGGGTGCTTCATTATGGCAATATGAACAGCAAATTGAGGACTACTTAAAGTCAGCCTCGATGAGGATGTCGAGTTCAACTAGTGGGGGTGGTTTGTTAGCCCCTAATATTGAGACATGACAGATGTCGGGCAAAAACAATGTCAAAGGCTTGTAGATTGCCCCTTGGCATAGGTTCGTGCGGGTGTTGGAAAGCAATGTGCGGAGTTGGGAGTGTGCCTAAGTTAGTGCATGGACTTGGGCAGGCCATAAAGATAAGGTGTCTTGGGTGATGGCAATGCATCCTTGATTGTGGGCGACAACTATGGCAAACGAAGGCGCATGGCACTTGGCTAAGGCATGCGTGTGAATTAGTGGGACGGCAAAGGTTGTGACAAGACATTATCATGAGTTTATGGGTGAGGCATGGTCCAAAGACAAGACAAGGCAAGCAGAAGGCAAAGTGTGGGCAAAGCTGTGAAACAAGTGTGTAAGTCATGTGACTGTGAAGAAGTGTGTTGTGCATGTGCTGTGGAAGTTTAAGCCATGTGCAATGCACATGTTGCAGTTGGCCAAAGTGATAAAGAGGAGTTCATTTCGTGGGAAGATGAATTCAAAAACGTGGCTAAGTCTTTATGCTTGTTTTTAGGCTTGGCATGTGCCAAGCACATTGTATAACTGCCCTGTGTAACTTCCCCTTGTAATCTACCATAGGCAACCCCCTTTATATTGTTGTATTTTGTCGGTTTAAGGCAAGTAAGCATATGTGAGCCTTCCAACTAAGTTCCTTTATATATTCTGCGAGAATAGAATAAAGGTTGGATTTTACCCGTACTACTGTGTGTTGCTTACATTATACAAGTCTGAAATAATTCTAAATGTCAAACTGTGTGCGAAAAAAGTAAGGCTGAGAGAGTCAGGCTGCTGCCGTGTAGTGCTAGTTGCGAAAAATTGGCCTTGTAACACTTCCTATATTTGAAGGATTCTAACAAAATCCTTTAACTTTAGGTCTATTTCAAGTACAAGAGCAAGGGACTCTATACTCTGAGGATCCAATAAAAGTAACACATCTCACGTGTAAGAATCTAGTCACTAAAAGGTTCTAATTTGAATTGCATTGGTGGTGGTAGATGGTTGGAATCTACTCTTATTCAAGAGGACTTGGATTCGAGTTCTTGGAATGAAAAACTTTTTGGTAGGCAATGATTCCCCTTAGAATATGACTAACTAATCTAGATGGATGGGGTCAATACGGGCTACATGCACTAGATGATTAAATAAGAAAATCTCCATATTCCCTAAAATAATCTCAGTAAAATTCACTTTAGTTACACAAAAATAGTTTTGTAATTTTATTGATATAATGGACAAAGTTCAGTGACTTTAATGATACAAAATAGTATTGTAATTTTATAAAGTTTAGTGACCACGCGTGAAATTGACTCCAAAATTTGAGATTACTTGATCCGGTTTCAATAATTTGATTAGAGAAACTATTTAGGACCATTCTATGTGATTTCTTTGCGTCCTCTTCTCACTTTTAATGACAGCTGAATCAATCTCTTACTAGCTATTTATTCAACTACTTGAAGCATGACATTCATTTTTGCTTCTTCCTCGAACAAAGAGTTAGAAAATCGCATTAGTATTTGACTATAATTGCTAATTTCCTATGAATAAAAAAGAAAAAGAAAAAATCTAAATAGTCATTCAGATGCCTTATATCATCAATGTATAGTCCAAAATCTTTCTTAAGGAGCGACATTAAGGAAAGGATCGGTCGAGGTTGGCCATGAAGTATCAAGGTTTGTGACCGGTCAACCGCGGCAGAGGTTGTTGTGTAAATGGCTGTAACGGTCGTTATTTGAAATAAGACATTAATGAGAATATTCTATTGGATATTCTCTTCACTTGTACTACTAGGGTTGTTCGGGATATGTCTTGTATAAATAGAAAAAAAGATAAGGGGATAAGGCATGTAATACTTGATAAGAACACTTTTTGAGAAGAAGATTCTCTCTCTATAGCAAAGATACAAACTTTACCTTTTCATCAAGATTCTTGTTCACATTATTTCATACTTTTCCATCAGATCCGAGAATAGTTCAAACATTCTAGGATTTATCTGTCATTCATCATTGTCATAAGGAAGAATCATCCAGCTCATTCATTATTGGGTGAATTATTCTCCTTATTTACATAAATGCTATTTATTGATATTTATTGCTTGATATTCCTCTATTATTGCTCGCGTTCTTTGGAATATTAAATGTGTATTATTTTTCTGTTTTCCGCTGACTTCATCTTATATTATCCATGCTGTCAAGTTCTAAACCTAGAGATATTATCATTAACTAAGTTTAACCTGTTATTATATTAAATTTAATAGTTTCATCGAAAGTCTATATTTTTTGGTCAAACAATTTGGCGCCGTATGTGGGGATTTTCTAGTTAAATTTTTTGTTTCCTCTAGATCTACAACTAGCACGGATTGCTAACAAAAAAAAGGAACAAAATTCCTTTACCTTGTACGCACAGATCTAATATGGCAGGTAACGAAGAAGAAAGAACGAGGATAATAGGAGACCTCACAACCAACCTCTTGAACACCATCAATGAGGTTTCCGAAACAGAAGGTGAGGATATGACGCCTAGTGCCTGTCCCGGGAAAGGCGTGTCACCTCCTCCTCACGGCAGTATCGCAATCGCGGTAAAGGAGCTTCCACGCCCGTGATGGAAGAGACGCCACCAGCAGTAAAAAAGCTCCTCGAGGCTTGGCTAACTAACGCGCTAAACGACATCCTCCACAAGCCCGCTTAGGATACAGTTATGAAAAATGCAAGGACATGCGTTACACCAGCAAAGATCGAGCAGCATGGACCGTTCCCTCCTCCAATGATAGGTATTACTCACAACACCATTAATAGTGCAGGTAACAACACCCCCACATCCATTTTTAAAAAGATGGAGGAAATGGAGAACGAGAACAAAGTGCTTCGGGACCAAATGAGAGAACATCAAGAAAGGGTCAAGAAAATACCGGGTGCCCCAAAGCTCTTGCCAAAGAGATGCTGGTTGGTTTGTAGAGAAACCATACAGTGATGAAGCCACCTCGCATGCCATACCAAAGACCTTCAAAATGCCGCCCTACCTGAAAATATATTATGGTACGATCGATCCCGAGGACCATGTAACTCACTATGTCACCGCCATGAAAGACAACGACCTCGCCAAGGAGCACATTTCCTCAATTTTGTTGAAAAAATTCGGCGAGACCCTCACTGGAGGAGCATTAATATGGTATTCTCAACTATCCGCGCGTTCCATTGAAACATTCGAAGAGATGGCCGATAAGTTCGTAACGGCCCCCGCCAGGGCCAAAAAGGCAGAGGCAAGAGTGAACGATATATTCGCTATCAAACAATCACCGGAAGAAGGATTGAGGGACTTCCTCGCCCGATTCAACTGAGTAAGAATGACTTTACCAAATGTATCCGAAGGAATGGCCGTCGCAGCTTTCTAGAACGGGCTAAATAGAAATGGTTCAAGGGCGACAAGAAAGTTGGTAAGTCGGCTTATGAAGTACCCCCCGACTACTTGGGATGAAATACACAATGCCTATTATGCCGAGGTTAGATCAGACGAGGATGACCTCAATGGGCTGACTCACCGACTGACCTCGGTACAAATCGAGTCCAGGAAAGATCAAAGAAATAATACCAGAAGGGACCTTGTAGCTCCACGATCCAATCGGGAATGGAATCTACCATATGTCAGAAGCGCCATTACACCCCCTCCCGCACGAAGAGGTCCCACATAGACCAAAGATAATGATTCACCGCAACGAGAGAGGTATGCCCCTCTGTTACCCGCTCACAATTTTCTTGTGTCACCTTCAGAAATAGTCTACGCATTGGAGAAGCTCGGACCGAAGGTAAAGTGGCCACAAAAGATGAGGTTAGATCCAAGCACCAGAAAGTCAGATGCCCTTTGCGAGTTCTACCAAGAGCGAGGTCACAAAACTGAGGACTGTATCGCCCTAAGACAGGAGGTCTTAAACATGCTTCGCGACACCTCAAAGAATTGCTGAGCGACCGGGAAAGGACCAACTTTTCCAGAGGACGCGAATAGCATCAGTGACCGCCGAAATTGCCCTCACCAACCCGCACTATCCAAATGATCATCGGTGGCAGCGACGACACTTCTATCAACAACGTAAAGTTCACCACAACCCATAAGCTCAAACGGTCGATCACTCACGAACGGTATGATGAACTCGAAGAAAGTATCATCTTCGATAAGTTAGATACCCACGGTTTGGTTTTCCCTCAGTAAGATGCCCTTGTTGTCACTTTACGAATATTAGATACATATGTAAGACGCATTATGGTAGAAGACGGGAGTGGCGCGTGCATTATCCACCCTCAGGTACTTGCACAAACGAAACTCGAGGATAGGATAGTGCAACATTGCATCACGCTAACGGGTTTTAAGAATGCTGTTGGAGGAACATCTGGAGAAATCACAATCCCCATCCTAGCCGATGGCATCACTCTAGAAACCACGTTCTATATCATGGACCAGGACACGGCGTACAATTCCATAATAGGGCGACCATGGATACACGGCATGAGAGCCGTCGCCTCCAACTTGTACCAAGTTATCAAATTTCCAACTCCATGGAGAATATTAAGCTTACGAGGAGAACAATGCACCTATCGGGAATGGTACCGCATCGCCCTAGATTGTACGGTCACTCAACACATAAAAGGCAAAGCAAAAGAGGCATAGCAATTAGTAGGGTCGAGGCCGATCTGTGATGAGAGGTAGGACGTCATCAGAGATCCTAATATGGTAGAAGCCATGGAATCAACCATATAAGACCTCAACCCCATTCAACTAGATGGCAGCAACCACAGCAAGAAAGCGCACGTCGGCTGCAAACTTCAAGAACCAGGTAAATTCCATCAATTCATAACTACTAACGCGGACTTGTTTGCTTTTAGCCACGTAGATATGCTAGGTATCCCGAAGGAGATCGCCACACACAAGTTGAACATCGACCCGTTCCACCCCCAGTGAGGCAGGATAGGCGTAAGTTCAACTCCATAATAAACGATGCAGTACGCGAGGAGGTCAAAAAATTATTGGAAAATGACTCCATCAAGGAATCAAAATACAGCCAATGTGGTCATAGTGAAAAAGAAAAATGGGAAGTGGCAAATGTGCGTAGATTTTACAGAAGCATGCCTTGAGATTTATTCCCATTACCTCATATAGACCAATTCATCGACGCAACAGCCGGAGACGAACTGTTGTGTTTTTTGGACTCCTACTCAGGCAACATTCAGATCCTCATGGAAGAGGAGGATCAGGAAAAGATCACTTTCATCACCCATCAAGGAACTTACTGCTACAGAGTCACGCCTTTCAGGCTGAAAAATGCAGGAGCAACGTACCAAAGGTTGGTAACAAAAATGTTCAAGGACCATCTCGGTAAGACGATGGAAGTCTACATAGACGACATGCTGGTCAAGTCGAAAAGGAAAGAAGATCACATCGACGACTTGAGAGAAACCTTTGACATACTCAGGCAATACGAAATGAAACTAAACCTCGAAAAATGTGCATTCGGTGTGGCTTCAGGAAAATTCTTGGGTTTCCTAGTGTCACAACGAGGCATCGAGGTTAACCCCGACCAAATTAAAGCCATCGAAGGGATACCATATCACTTGACCACTAAAAAACAGGTTCAAAGGTTGACTGGTCGTACCGCTGCCCTTTCAAGGTTCATCTCACGATCATCTGATAAGTGCCATAAATTCTTCGGCATACTAAAAAAGGATAACGACCTCCAATGGACCTCCGAGTGCGCCCAATACCTGAAGGAATTAAAGATTTACTTGTTGTTGCCACCATTGCTTTTGAAACCAGAACCCGAGGAGCGACTCCTCGTCTATGTCATGCCCCAAATTTGAGGGACATGACCGGCGCCCGACCGGGTAGCCCCAGCCAAGCGAACTTGGATGCCTTTCCTAACCCACATGTTACCCCACGTTTTCCTTACTCAATTATTCCAAGAATTTGCCAAATAATTAATTAAGAACACTTTTTTATTTACAAAACACATACATACTTACATAATAGTAATGAAATCACCAACTCGTTACCAATGTATGAAAACACGGATCTACACAAGTTTCTAACCCATATCTACTGTCTACGGAGCCTCTAATAGTACAACAGGATAATACAGTATTTGCCGGTAACAAGGCTCCGGCTATACCTTACACAAAATCAACTAAAGCTCCGGAAACAATGTGGCCTGAACAACGCAAGGCCCCGAGAGGAAAGGGGCTCACCAAAAAGCTGATGGATGACGAAGGGGAGCTACGATCGGTGAGCTGGAGTACCTGCTACGGATCCACCTACAATCATAACACGAATGTAGCGCCCCCGGCAAAAGGGACGTCAGTACATTTGAATTGTACTGGTATGTATGAACAAACTTTGCTCCAAGTAAACTCGAACCATAAGCAAGTAAGTAGCAGTAATAAAAGTGACAATCAAATCCACAAGGAGGGAACAATTAAGCCAACAGGTATACAATCTCTCCTCCATAAACAAGCATGTAATTGTAATGGAAATAACAATCAAATCCACAAAGAAAGAGCAATTCAACAAGTTTACTATCTCTCCTGTTTCCCCTTCCACATTTCCACATCAATAATTTCACAATTTGTTCATAGTTTATTTCAATAGCGATTTCGATCGCTTTCCAACCTTATTACCTCGGCCACCCTTATCACCACAACCCACACCTTATTTCTTCGTGTTGCGGCGCGCAACCCGATCCCACCGAACAGTCACAATTCACAAACAACACAACAACAACAACAATTCACAAAGAATAACAACAACAATCCTCAAGAAACAACAACAATGACCCTCAAGGAACAACAACAACTATTTACATGAACTTCCACAGCCATCATTGTATTCCACTACTCATATGCATTAATAGGTCACAACGATAATTTCCCACGACAAACCACATATGTTACTACCACGGTCATTCCGATCACATCAATTTCCATTTCCTTCCATTACTTGTTTCACAGTTCTTACCACATAGTACATTCACAACCGCAAACTTACTTTATTTCTAATTACTTGCATCAATATAGCGAAGGCACAACCAAAATCTCTCAACCATACCAATCACAGGAATTTCACAAACAAATCACGTAGAAATCACATACCAAGCACTCAAACACCCAAACAAGGCGATTTTACAAGTTCAAAGTTAGCCATACATACCTGGAGCCGAGTTCCCTTTTAACTTCTATTTCCAATTCACCAAATGGTCAATCTAGTGCACAAGTTAACGCGTATGACTTAGAAAAGAAGTTCACAATTTCTACTCAAACTTATTTAGGTTACCAACCCATCTTTGCACCATCTTTTACTCCTACCCAATTACTCGCACTAGGTTTTAGGTTATAGAATGACATGCATGTATGAGTTCAACCACTATTTTCAAAGACCAATGCATGAGACTCCCCTCCCCCCCTTAGTTTAAACCAGAATTTTAGTGAAAAGGGTTAGGGATGTTACCTGCAAGAAAAAGGGGATGAAGATAAGCTTGAAATTTTTCGGCCCGGATGGTTTTGAAATCAAATTTTGGAGAAGATGACTTTCTCTCTGAAGACCCTCTCTTCCTCTCTCTTATTTTGTGCAGAAGATCGTTAAAAATGAGGGGCTGGGGGTATTTTATTAAAAAGGGGGTCGGGTATAAAATTTAGAAAATAGAAGCCCGAGCAAGATCTGCGGTCGCATTCTGCAATCGCAGAACTGAAATGCGGTCCGCAGATTGGACCGCAGAATTGCCCCCAAAACTCTGATGATTTTGTTTGGGTCTGCGACAGGAATGCGGTCCGCATTCCTGTTATGCGGTCGCATTGTGCACCGCAGAACTGACCTTCACAAATCCTTAAGGAACTTATGCGACGATTATGCGGTCCGCATATTGGTTATGCGATCGCATAATAGACCGCATTTTCAACATTAATTTTGACAACTCTTCTGTTCCACTCTGCGGTAGAAATACGGTCCACATATCAATTATGCGGTCGCATTTTGGACCGCATCTTGATCTCAAGTTTCACCAAACCACAGCTTCACTATGCGGTAGGAATGCGGTCCGCATACCAGATCTGCGACCGCATTCTTGACCGCATAATGGCATTTTTCGGGGCCTCACATCCTCCCTCACTTAAAATCATTCGTCCCCGAATGAGGACCTATTTCAAACTTTTCAGTATTTCAAAGGCCAATTTGTTTTGAAAACATGTTATGCAGATTCCTACACCTTTCACTATTTCCCAAATTTTTAGAAAAATTCTGCCAGAGTTTCCTTTGTAATTTGGACATCTCCACTTGACAGAGGGCCCCCGAAACACAAATTCCAAACACCATAACAAAATTACAACCATTCCTACAACTGTCATATAATTTCCTACCTTAACAATTGCACACATTTGATCACTTGATACGTTTTGCTTATGAATCAGTTATTTCAATGAGTTTCACATAATTTAGCCATTTCAACACATTACAAGCATACAAGTAATTCATTACCAACTTATACAACCATTACTTGATTACTTAACACAAGAGTCTTTATAAGGATTTCATTTACCAAAGAAATGTTCACATGACTTGAAACAATCCCTACACCTATAAGTCTTGCACAACTAGAGGGACTTCACTAGCATTTAGGAAGGAATCAACTTGGACACAATGGTAGTTGTTTTAGAGATAGAANCAACTTGAAATTCCAATTCTCTTCGACGAACGTCCGCATAGGATTCTGGCGACTTTGAGCAGTTTTCATCCTTTCCTGAATGACTTTAACTTTCTCCACAGCCTGGTGCACAAGATCCGGTCCTATTAATTCTGCTTCACCCACTTCAAACTATCCGATCGGAGACCTGCACCTCCTTCCGTACAATGCCTCAAATGGGGCCATTTGAATGCTAGCATGAAAGCTGTTATTGTAAGCAAATTCTATAAGTGGCAAGTGATCATCCCAATTACCTTTGAAATCCAAGACACAAGCCCGCAACATATCTTCAAGCGTCTGAATAGTCCGCTCCGCTTGACCATCAGTCTGTGGATGGAAAGCTGTGCTGAGATTCACCTGAGTACCCAAACCTTGCTGAAATTTCTTCCAAAAATTAGCTGTGAACTGGGCCCCTCGATCCGAGATAATAGAAAGTGGAGTGCCATGAAGCCTTACTATCTCCTTGATATACAACCTAGCGTATTGTTCTGCAGTATCGGTGGACTTGACTGGCAAGAAGTGAGCTGATTTGGTGAGTCGATCCACTATTACCCAAATTGAGTCGAACTTGCGCTGAGTGCGAGGTAATCCTACCACGAAATCCATGTTGATCATCTCCCATTTCCACATTGGTATTTCCATAAGCTGAGTTAGCCCACCGGGCCGCTGATGCTCAGCCTTCACTTGCTGACAATTCGGGCATTTAGATACAAAGTCCGCCACACCCCTCTTCATGCCGTTCCACCAATAAATCTCCTTGAGGTCATGATACATTTTCGTAGAACCTGGATGCACGGAATATCTGGAATTATGAGCCTCCGCCATTACCCTCTCCCGAAGCTTATCCACATCCGGAACACACAGCCTACCTTGACATCGCAATACACCATCCTCGTCGCCGAGTGAAAATGCCGAAGTCTTGTTACTCAAAACTGCTTCCTTCATTTGAGCCAATGCTGGATCGATAAACTGCTTTTCCTTGACTTCCGCTACGAGTGACGATTCTGCTCCATTGTGTACCATAACATTCCCCTTGTCTGATGTCGAAATACAAACCCCTAGACTGGCCAATTGATAAACCTCCCGAGCCATGGGCCTTTGATCCACTCCCAAATGAGCCAAACTACCCATAGATTTTCGACTGAGAGCGTCGGCCACCACGTTCGCCTTCCCTGGATGGTACAAAATGCTCATATCATAATCCTTGAGTAATTCTAACCACCGTCGCTGCCTTAAATTCAATTCCTTCTGCTTAAACAAATACTGGAGACTCTTGTAGTCTGAGAACACATCCACATGGACCCCATAAAGATAATGCCGCCATATCTTCAAAGCAAACACAACTGCCGCAAGCTCCAAATCATGCGTCGGATAATTCTTCTCGTGATTCTTGAGCTGCCTCGAAGAATACGCTATAACTTTCCCATGTTGCATCAACACGCACCCCGAACCAATCTTGGAGGCATCGCAATAAACCACAAATCCTTCCGTGCCTTCCGGCAAGGTCAATATTGGTGCCGAGGTCAACCTTGACTTCAGTTCCTGAAAACTTTTCTCACAAGCGTCGGACCATTGGAACTTAAGTGCTTTCTGCGTCAACTTAGTCAATGGGGAGGCGAGGGCAGAGAATCCCTCCACAAACCTCCGATAATACCCTGCTAAACCCAAGAAGCTACGAATCTCCGTCGGGGTCGTGGGTCTAGGCCAATCTTTTACTGCTGCAATCTTCTGGGGGTTTACCTGAATCCCTTCACTAGAAACAACATGACCCAAAAAGGCAACGGACTCCAACCAAAACTCACATTTTGAAAATTTAGCATACAACTGGTGCTGATGAAGAGTCTGCAGAACTGCCCTGATGTGACCGGCATGATCCTCCCGGCTCCGCGAATAAACAAGGATGTCGTCAATAAAAATAATCACGAAGGAGTCTAGAAATGGCTTGAAGACACGATTCATAAGATCCATAAAGGCTGCCGGGGCGTTGGTTAGCCCAAAAGACATGACAAGGAATTCAAAGTGACCATAGCGAGTTCTGAAAGCGGTCTTGGGAATATCCTGCTCCCTAATCTTCAATTGGTGATACCCGGACCGCAGATCAATTTTGGAGAAGAACCTTGCACCTTGTAATTGGTCGAACAAATCATCTACTCGAGGCAGAGGATGCTTATTCTTGATGGTGACTTTGTTGAGCTGCCGATAATCAATACACATCCGGAGCGACCCATCCTTCTTCCTGACAAAGAGAACCGGAGCACCCCACGGCGACACACTCGGCCGTATGAACCCCTTTTCTAATAAATCCTTCAGCTGCTCCTTTAACTCCCTTAACTCCGCTGGAGCCATTCTGTATGGTGGAATAGATATTGGCTGCGTATCTGGCAATACATCAATCCCAAAATCAATCTCCCTATCTGGCGGAATCCCTGGAAACTCATCCGAAAACACTTCGAGAAACTCATTCACGACTGGCACGGACTCGGGGGTAGACACTTCTGAAGTGGTGTCCGCCACCCGGACCAAATGATAGATACACCCCTTCTTAATCATCTTTGAAGCCTTAAGGTAGGAAATAAACCTGCCCTTCGGCACCACATCATTCCCTTTCCACTCGATAACTGGCTCATTAGGGAACTCGAGTCTCATGACTCTCGTTCGGCAGTCAAGTTTAGCAAAGCACGTATAAAGTCAGTCCATCCCCATAATCACATCAAAATCCACCATTCCAAGCTCGATAAGATCGGCCGTGGTAACGCGACCACATACCGTGATAACACAATTCCTATAAACCCGCGCGGCTGTAATAGAATCACCAACCGGAGTCGATACAGAGAACGGCTCATGAAGCTGTTCGGGTTCTATCCCAAAGCTTGAAGCAATGAATGGGGTGACATAAGACAAAGAGGACCCCGGATCAATAAGAGCATAGCAATCAATGGCCTGAACAGACAAGATACTTGTAACCACATCTGGAGAAGCCTCTGCACTCTGACGACCACTCAAATCATAGAACCGGCTGGGTCCACCTCTACCACGAGCTCCACCCCTAACTGTACCACATCCTGCTGGGGCTGGAGGACGCCCAGATGATGTGGCGACTGAAGAACCGGACGACTGAGCAGATCCCCTACCCATGCCCCGACTGGGGGCACGACAGTCTCGCTGAATATGACCTCTCACCCCGCATCTGAAACACACCGGGATATCCAAGTGGCAAGTCTCTGTATGAAATCTCCCATACTTGGGGCATGGAGCCCTCCCCTGCTGCTGTGGTCTCCCTCTTGAACGACCAGACTGATGGGGTCTCCTACTGTCTGAGCCTGGTCTCATGTGGCTGTTCTGCTGATAACCGTGCAGAGATGATGGTGCGCTTGCTAAGGACTGAGCATATGACTGAGACAGCCCTGACGAACCTCTCCCCTGAGCTGATCTCCCTGAGTGACCTGGTGATCGGGCCCTGTTGCTATTCTCCCTTTCCGCCCGAATCTTCAACTTCCTAGCCTCTGTGGCCTGAGCGAATCCCACAATCTTTCCATAGTTCATATCCGAGTGTAAGGCCGCTGTAGCAGCCTCATTTACTACCAAGGGACTATGGCCCTGAAGAAATCGCCGAACTCTAGCTGCCATGGTCGACACTAACTGTGGAGCATACTTGAACACTCTCACGAACTCCATGTGGTACTCCCAAACACTCATACTGCCCTGCTTGAGGGTCTCAAACTCCGTGGCACGGGCTGCTATTGTCTCAGCAGGCAAGAACTGGTCCATGAACGCATCTACAAACTCATCCCATCTGGCCGGAGGTCCTCCCTCCCCACGGGAGTCCTCCCACATCTCGAACCATGAATACGCTGCTCCCCTTAACCTGTATGATGCCAATTCAACTCCCTCTGTCTCTGAAGCTTTCATCACTCAGAGGGTCTTATACATTTCATCAAGAAATTCCTGCGGATTGGCCTCTGGGTCTGTGCCTGAGAACTCTGGAGGGGCCAACCGCAAAAATTGGTTAACTCTGGAGCTGGTAGAATCTCCCTGTCCGCTAGAGGATGTAGGGCCATCCTGAGATCTCTAGGCCTGAGCGGCCACTAACTGGGTCAACATGCGGATGGCTCCCCTAAGGTCCACATCAGAAACCTCGGGACCAGGAGCTGGAATGGTGCTAGATTTAGGAATATCGGCGGGAGGGATGGTGGCACCCTCTGCCGCTGCAGGATCAGGAACATGCTGGTCTGGGACAGACGGGCCAGGTAGGTTCAAGGCTGGGGAGTCACTCTCACCCAGAGCATCAGGTACATGATTCATAGCCTCACTCGGGGTGGCATTGGCCCCAAGGCTGAGTCTAGCTCTCTTCTTAGGTGCCATTACTGAAAAAGTTCGGAACAACGCACGAGTTAGATATAGATACTTTCACATTTCACTTCACCGCACGATACAGAATAACAAGGAAGTGGGAAATTTCCTAAATGTCCATGCAGCCCCCCACTTATAGATGTGGTCGACTTCACACCGATAAGTAGGGCTCTACTAGACACGGTTCCAAGACATCCTAGGACTCCTTAAAACCTTAGGCTCTGATACCAAGTTTGTCACGCCCCAAATTCGAGGGACATGACCGGCGCCTGACCGGGTAGCCCCAGCCAAGCGAACCTGGATGCCTTTCCTAACCCACATGTTACCCCACGTTTTCCTTACTCAATTATTCCAAGAATTTGCCAAATAATTAATTAAGAACACTTTTTTATTTACAAAACACATACATACTTACATAATAGTAATGAAATCACCAACTCGTTACCAATGTATGAAAACACGGATCTACACAAGTTTCTAACCCACATCTATTGTCTACGGAGCCTCTAATAGTACAACAGGATAATACAGTATTTGCCGGTAACAAGGCTCCGGCTATACCTTACACAAAATCAACTAAAGCTCCGAAAACAATGTGGCCTGAACCACGCAGGGCCCCGAGAGGAAAGGGGCCCACCAAAAAGCTGATGGATGACGAAGGGGAGCTACGATTGGTGGACTGGAGTACCTGCTACGGATCTACCTACAATCATAACACGAATGTAGCGCCCCCGGCAAAAGGGACGTCAGTACATTTGAATTGTACTGGTATGTATGAACAAACTTTGCTCCAAGTAAACTCGAACCATAAGCAAGTAAGTAGCAGTAATAAAAGCGACAATCAAATCCACAAGGAGGGAACAATTAAGCCAACAGGTATACAATCTCTCCTCCATAAACAAGCATGTAATTGTAAAGGAAATAACAATCAAATCCACAAAGAAAGAGCAACCAAACCAACAAGTTTACAATCTCTACTGTTTCCCCTTCCACATTTCCATATCAATAATTTTCACAATTTGTTCATAGTTCATTTCAATAGCGATTTCGATCGCTTTCCAACCTTATTACCTCGGCCACCCTTATTACCTCGGCCACCCTTATCACCACAACCCACACCTTATTTCTTCATGTTATGGCGCGCAACCCGATCCCACCGAACAATCACAATTCACAAACAACACAACAACAACAACAATTCACAAAGAACAACAACAACAATCCTCAAGAAACAACAACAACAATTTACAAAGAACAACAACAACAATTTACATGAACTTCCATAGCCATCAATACCATTTCCATGTATTCCACTACTCATATGCATTGATAGGTCACGACGATAATTTCCCACGACAAACCACATATGTTACTACCACGGTTATTCCGAGCACATCAATTCCCATTTCCTTCCATTACTTGTTTCATAGTTCTTACCACATAGCACATTCACAATTGCAAACTTGGTTTATTTCTGATTAATTGCATCAATATGGCGAATGCACAACCACAATCACTCAACCATACCAATCACAGGAATTTCACAAACAAATCACGTAGAAATCACATACCAAGCACTCAAACACCCAAACAAGGCGATTTTAAAAGTTCAAAGTTAGCCATACATACCTGGAGCCGAGTTCCCTTTTAACTTCTATTTCCAATTCACCAAATGGTCTAACAATGTCAATCTAGTGCACAAGTTAACGCGTATGACTTAGAAAAGAAGTTCACAATTTCTACTCAAACTTATTTAGGTTACCAACCCATCTTTGCACCATCTTTTACTCCTACCCAATTACTCTCACTAGGTTTTAGGTTATAGAATGACATGCATGTATGAGTTCAACCACTATTTTCAAAGACCAATGCATGAGACTCCCCCCCCCCCTTAGTTTAAACCAGAATTTTAGTGAAAAGGGTTAGGGATGTTACCTGCAAGAAAAGGGGGATGAAGATAAGCTTGAAATTTCCCGGCCCGGATGGTTTTGAAGAATCAAATTTTGGAGAAGATGACTTTCTCTCTCAAGACCCTCTCTTCCTCTCTCTTATTTTGTGCAGAAGATCGTTAAAAATGAGGGGCTGGGGGTGTTTTATTAACAAGGGGGTCAGGTATAAAATTTAGAAAATAGAGGCCCGAGCAAGATCTGCGGTCGCATTCTGCAATCGCAGAACTGAAATGCGGTCCGGAGATTGGACCGCAGGATTGCCCCCAAAACTCTGATGATTCTGTTTGGGTCGGCGACAGGAATGCGATCCGCATTGTGCACCGCAGAACTGACCTTCACAAATCCTTGAGGAACTTATGCGACGATTATGCGGTCCGCATATTGGTTATGCGATCGCATAATAGACTGCATTTTCAACATTAATTTTGACAACTCTTCTATTCCACTCTGCGGTAGAAATGCGGTCCGCATATCAATTATGCGGTCGCATTTTGGACCGCATCTTGATCTCAAGTTTAACCAAACCACAGCTTCACTATGTGGTAGGAATGCGGTCCGCATACCAGATCTGCGACCGCATTCTTGACCGCATAATGGCATTTTTCTGGGAATTTGATTCTTTTGATTTTGATTTTTGATTTTTTGATTTTTTTTTTTCAAGCTTAGATCAATACCAAGGGTCCGAACCTTTCGGAGTTGACACCACAAGATACTAGGTTTTGAGCGAAAAATTTTACGGGGCCTCACAGTCTACCTCGTTGTATCCGAGGTAGCGGTGAGCGTAGTCCTAGTTCGAGAAAATAAAGGTACGCAATCTCCCATCTATTACATTAGCAAAACACTAGTCGACGCCGAGATGAGGTAACCCCACCTCAAAAAATTAGCCCTAGCTTTGGTCGTAGCTTCACAAAGGCTTAGACCCTACTTCCAGGGCTACCCCATCTCAGTAGTCACGACTTTTCCCTTAAGAAGTATTTTGCATAAACCTGAACTATTGAGCAGGTTAGCCAAATGGGCCATAGAATTAAGCGAGCATGATATCACATATCAACTACGAACGGCTACGAAGTCATAAGTACTTGCCGGCTTTGCCGCCTCAACGTAAAAATAATGCCATAAGTCGAAACAGAAGCCGCCCACACTTCTCCCCAAACACAGGACCTTTGGATTTTGTACACCGACGACGCTTCTAATGCGTCAGGGTCCGGACTAGGACTCGTACTCGAAGTTCCGACAGGCAAAGTGATTCACTAGTCCATAAGGTGCCCGAACATGACTAACAACGAGGTCGAGTATGAGGCTGTAATTACAGGGTTAAGGTTAGCACTCAAGTACGGGACGAGACGGGTAAAACTATGCTGCGATTCACAACTTGTCTTCAACCAAGTCACAGGGACTTTCCAGATCAAAGAGCAAAGATTACAAAAATACCAGTCTGAGATCTGTAAGTTGCTGCCCGAGTTTGATGAACGTCAGCTCGACCATATCCATCGAGCACAGAACACTGAGGTGGACGACCTCGCCATGTTAGCAGCAACCACCAAAAATATTACAACCGGAGAAAGAAACGTGGTCACCCTCCTCCACTCATTGATAAATCAAATCGAGGTAAGAACCATAAACCTAACGTGGGACTGGCGCAACTGTATTGTTACATATTTGCAGTATGGCGTACTCCTAGATGATAAAAAAACCCAAGAAACTTTGAATGGAAGTAGTCAGGTGCAGCATCATTCATAACGACCTATACAAGTGCACATATGGTGGCCACCTAACGAAATGCTTAGGCCCAAATCAGACACGGCGCGTCCTTGAAGAAGTCCACAAAGGCCATTGCGGAGCTTATTTCGGCAATCGAGCTCTGGTCAGATGCCTCATACGGGCAGGTTACTCCTGGCCTACCATGATAAAAGTGGACGTAGACTTCGTCAAAAAATACGAACAGTGCCAAAAATATGCCCCAATGATCTACCAAGCAGGCGAGCACCTCCCCTCTGTCACTTCCCCTTGGCCGTTCATCAAGTGGGGAATGAACATCATTGGCCCCCTCCTCGTGGGGCGAAGTAACGTACGATTTCTTCTGGTTTTAACTGATTATTTTTTCAAATGGGTAAAAGCAAGAGCATTCGCCCAAGTACGCGAACAGCAAATGATCCCCTTTATATGGAGAAACATCGTATGCCGTTTCGGCTTCCCAAAAAGATAAGTTGCGACAACGGACCCCAATTTACAGGAAAAAGGTTGCCAAATTTTTTGAGAAGTGGCATATCAAAAGAATACTCTCACCACTGTATCACCCTGCGGCCAACGGGCAAGTGGAGTCCTCCAACAAATCAATACTAAACATCATGAAGAAAAAGCTCGAAGACGCCAAGGGACTATGGCCGGAGTTATTACCAGAAGTACTTTGGGCATACCGAACAACGCCAAAGACGAGCACCGAAAAGACGCCCTACTCATTAGTCTATGGGATTGATGCCATAATACCGGTTAAAGTCGGAGAGCGCGGTCTGAGATACTCCCACGAGAGCGGGCCGAGGAATGACAAAAGCACAAGGCAAGAGCTTGATGAAGTCGAAGAACGAAGAGATATGGCCTACATAAGGATGATCGCCCAAAAACAACAGGCAAAACGTTATTGCAACAAAAAGGCAAAGGTCGGACCACTTAAAGTCGGGGACTACGTGCTCAAAGCTAAAACACAAGCGAGCAAAGACCCATAGGAAGGCAAACTCAGAACAAATTGGGACGGCCCATACAAAATCACGGCAACAACAAACAAATGGTCATTCCAACTAGAAACAATTGGAGGAAAACTACTACCAAACAATTGGAATGTCGCCCACCTCAAGTACTTCAACTTTTAAGAAAAGCGTCCTCCAAGTTGTACTCTTTTTCCCCTCACTTGAGTTTTGTCCCAATTGGGTTTTCTCAAGGAGGTTTTCAACGAGGCGACGAGGGGGACACTTCAAGTAGAAGTGCAAACGAACGGAGACACAGGATGGTTAGTTCATTGCTCAACATCTCGATACACTTCTCCAGGTTGACCAATGAAGGGACTAGATAGACTAGGACTGAACACTAGCCAACACTAGATAGACTGGGACTAGAATGCCAGCCCGGAAAATATGTAAATTTCTCCAAGTGTATGAACAAAGCACAAGTGCATGAAGTTTGCCCATATTTTTGCCAAACGCACAGCCAAAGCAACGTTGCCTCAATACTTATTAGGCCCCCCGCCATAACTAAATATAAGTTACATTCGGCCTCATTCGAATTAACACCTATTCGGCCCCCATCCATAACTAAATATAGGTCACATTCGACCTCGTTCGAATTAACACCTATTCGGTCCTCAGACGTAACTTAACACGGGTTACATTCAACCTTGTTCGAATTAACACCAATTCGGTCCTTGAACATAACAAAATACGGGTTATATTTGACCTCATTCGAATCAACACCTATTCAGCCCCCGTCCATAACTAAATATAGGTTACATTCGATCTCATTCGAATTAACACCTATTCGGTCCTTGGACATACTCAACACGGGTTACATTTGACCTCGTTCGAATTAACACCTATTCGGTTCTCGGACATAACTAAATATAGGTTACACTCAACCTCGTTCGAATTAACACCTATTCGGTCCTCGTACATAACTCAACACGGGTTACATTCGACCTCATTAGAATTAACACCTATTCAGTCCTCGGACGTAGCTAAATATGGGCTACATTTGACCTCTATTGAATTAACACCTATTTGGCCCTCGGCCATAATCAAACCTAAATTTTGATTCAACTTCGTTCAACCTACTTGAACTAAGTTTTTATGGTTAAGGCGACCAAGCAACAAAAAAAAGGCATACAAACTCGAACAAAAGGAAAAGAATTAGGTACGAGAAACAGAATTGGCATTTCATACTTAGAATATTTTTTTTACAAAGGCTGGAAAAGACACCCACAAAAAATATATACACAAGTCTACAAACAAAAAGAAGGAAAAATAACTAATCTACCCCACCACCGTCGCAATCAGGATACTCATCCTCATTCCAGGCGTCCTGTTCGATTCGATCCATGCCCACATCCTCTTCGTCATCACCAGCCTCCGGTATAGCGGGGTCATAGTCACAAGCAATCCGAGCTGTACGTGCCTTAACATGAGCATCCTCGAATTCGGCCTCCGAAACTGTCCCTACGCCCATCAGATCTCTAAATATATCCAGTTTGGCCTCGGCGTGAATCCACTTCTACTACAGATCCCGCGGAATATTAGGAAAAACAGACGTGCGAGAAGAAGACAGCTGAGCCGATAACTGCACCTTCTCGGCCTTGAGAGCAACAACTTGATCACCAAGGCCTGAAACCTCTTTTTCCAGTTCCCCTATCCGCTCATCAAGCCACTCCTCTCTGAGCCTGGCCGTCTCAAGGGCACTCTCCCGCTCAAAACAAAGAACGTGGACCACGATCTCTAAAGCCTCCATTTTTCGCGCAGCCCCAACTGGGCCAACTCCTCCTTCTCCGAGTCCGCTGTCTTCTCAATTGGTTCTTGTTTGTACATCGTTATTCTATATTCTATCTAACTCCTATTTTCCTATTTTTTAAAAATCCTATTTTGGGTGGATCGAGTAAAAGCTTCCACGGCCGGTTGACTAAAATGAGGATCCCAAATTGCATGAGCAATAGGTCTTACATGTAAAGGGTCCTGTACCCACGTGTGACCTTGCCGCTTAGAGCTTCCACCTTGATTAGACACTCCTCGAGCACAGCACGCAACAAGACCACTTGGGCTTGAGGATTGGCACATTAGTCCTCGACCCCTTGCTCACCTCGAGCTCTTCTTCTTTATCCATCAACGCCCCCTCGAGGACACTGCATTTTCCGATGACTCTCACCAACTCGTCATCTTTCTCTTTCAGCTCGTCTCGGAGAGCCTAGAAGTTGTCACTTTCGCCATACTGCATGCAGAGCTCGCGATGCTTACTACATTACTCATGATACTTCCGCTCCATATTCTGAAGAATGGCCTTGCCCCTCTCCTCACGGCAGCGCTCTCGATCTCCAAAATCATGGTCTATAATAAGAAAACCAAGGGCAAAAAGCAAGTAAGAATGAAGTACAAAGCACGGAACTTGAAAAAGAAGGTCGAAGAGCTTATCCTAAGGGCGAGGCCAGCTATTCTCCTTGATAGGCTAACATGATCCAATTTCTCGAGAGTTCTACCCTCCACGTCAGAGCAAAGGGGACCCAAGGAAGGGACCACGTTCTCCGTGTTCACCAGTAAGTCCCGATCCATAGGGATCGCAATGATCTGCGTGGACCCTCCCAACCTCACTTCAACGCGGGTAAACCCCTCACTCATCATTCGTACCTTGTCAGCTTCAAGATTGGAGACCGTTTCATAGCCGTCCTCGGAAACACCCTTATTTCTCCTATCAGCAAACGAAGAAGGAACGTCATCCAGTCACGAGGACAAAGGCTCATCTCGTCGCACAACACCCAGAGCTTCCACAGATGGCCCTCTAGTTCCGGCCTCGGCCTCATGAAGGGGTACGCCTTCTACGTCCTCCATTGATGGCAGAACCTCAAATGGAAGATCTGCACCATCTTTAAGCATGACGATCGATGGTTCGAGATCATCCCTTATTGAATCTATTGCTCGAACGGTCCTATCGCCGACATCCACCAATCTCTTTTTACAAGAAATCAAATCCTCCTCGCCTGGTGATGACTCTTCTTCTTCATCTATCAAATGATTCAAGGTGGGAGACGAGAGTTCTGGTGCTGATGCAGTCGACGATCGAGCCAACCTAGCCGCAACAGAAAGCGAAATGGAAACGGACGACTGAGCAGACCTGGCTGCAGTCACAGCAGGAACGGACTCCGAAGAAGCAGTTTTCCTCTTGCGAAATGCTAGAGGAGGAGCCCTCGATCTTCTCGATGATCCCCGGGCTGAAAAAAGAAGATTAAAAGGTCATCGTTCCCCACGAGACAATAACAAGCAAGCGATAAGAGGTCACAACGGTATAGATGCAAATAGATAAACTTATCAGTCACGGAAGGCGCATGCCCGAACTTCTTGAGGAAGGCCAGCCATCCACGAATCCCCGCTATATGGGGCAGAACCCAACCAACCCAATGGGGAACGTCTTCGACCAAAGGCAGGGCTGTAGTCCCAGCTACATAAAGAGAGAACGAAATGTCAAAACACGACTAAAGCTGACAAAACAAATTCTTGATATAAAAAAAAGAAGAGAAAGAGATACCTACAGGCATAATTCCAAGCCTCAAGAAACCCGCTCGCATTGGCCACCACGTCTTCGGTTTTGACAAAGAAGTAGTTGATCCAAAACTGACGATTTGCCTTATTGTCCATCTTCACCACTAAACATTTGCTTCCTCTGTGGCGAAGGTGCAAAATCATCCCCATATGGAAACTAGGGGCGAAGAGATGTATCAAGTGACGAAGTGACACCCCGACCCCGACTAATTCTGCACATTTCGTAAACATGAGGATAAGTTTGTCGATGTACGGAGAAAGTTAGGCCAGTCAAATGTCGTAATAGAGGCAGAACTCCTCCGAAAATGGGAGAATAGGAAAGGAGTAGCCGACATGGAAAGGGTACGCGTAGAAAGTGCATTACCCAGGGCGATGTATTTGAACCACATCGCACTCTGCTGGTATTAGATCGATATAGGTAGGGATTTTGAACTTTACCGTAAACTCGGCGAGGTCAGCCTCTTTCATCAATGACTCCAAGATCTCGGGGTCGTCCTCAGGCACCTTTAAAAAATCAGATTTGACTTTTTCACTACGAGGGATTATCTCCTCCACTATAGGAAAATTGTCGTCTTCAACAACAATAGAAACACTATCGTCAAGGGGAGGCATACGCACCGCCAAAGGAACAATGTTAGTTGCCCCACCGTAACTAGAAGATAAGTTAACCTTTTTTTATAGAGGATGTTGCAAGTTCAGGAGGGTTATGAGCAGTAGGTATCACCGAAATCAGGGAAAGCAGAGATACGATAGTGAGGCAAAGAGCACAAGAACTCTATATGAAGAAGGAAGAAGATTTTTGAAAAGTTTGACCGAGAGTGGATTTTTTGATATCGGGGTCGGATTCCGATTACAGAAGTTGGAGTAGGTGCGTAATGTCAAATGTGACTTGTGTGCTATATTTGAGGTCAATCGGACGTGATTTGATAAATTTTGGCATCGTTTGTAAAAGTTAGAATTTTCTTAGTTCATTAAGCTTGAATTGGGGTGCGATTCATATTTTTAACGTTGTTTGATGTGAATTAAGGCTCGACTAAGCTCGTATGATGTTTTAGGACTTGTTGGTAGGTTTGGTTGAGGTCTCAGGGGCCTCGGGTGGATTTCGGATGGTTAACGGTGTTACACCCCGTAGTATTGTACGTTGGATTTGTCATAAGATAATTGACATCATTTCAAGGACAAGATATTTTGAGGTTATAAGTATTATGCTATTTCAAACAAGTGATAAGTAAATTCGTGAAGGTGAGAGGGTAAGAGAATCGAAAAAAATGAGTTTCGTCGAAGATTGACATTTTGAGATAAATTACAGTCCAAGTTATAATACCCCGTATTTATGAACTAGTACTATACCACATGACTATGATAGTAAGGTGTATAAAGTAGGTTAAAAGTGATTAGTATTTTAATTAAATTAGGATATCACCTAATTATGTTGGTAATGGATAATTATTGATTTTAGTGGAAAGTGAACAAATCAATTAGAAATGGGTGGATAATTATTTGGTGGAAACATCACCCCCAACGTGGTAGCAAGGGGGTAATATTTGCCACGACCAAACAATGACTCTTTGGTTTATGTACTAGGTGGCATATTTAGGGGATTTTTGGCTAAGTCATCATATAAAGTGGGGCCCATTCCTATAATAAGAAACCTCCCTAATTCATTAAGGGGAGATGGATGAAAGCTTCAACAAAGTAAAGGATGAGATCTTCAACAAAGTAACGGATGTAGCTTCAAAAATTCTTATGAATCACTACAATATAATAGCAATGTGACTTACAATTCTAAGGGAGCCCGTATAGCCTTTCTCAAGAATATCATACGGACTTTTTCAATCTCGCCGTTACGTATTTTGTCGCAATTGATGCATGTTAGAGGGATTTTCAAGAGAATCGGCTTAGGTAAGTTAAGGCTATTCCTTTTTTTCCTTTTGGCATGATCCATACGATACAAACGAAACGAGCAAATGCACAACTTTCATAAATGACTCTATTCATAGAAGTACTAGAGGTTCCTATGTTCTTAATTCCCCATGTGTCTTATTATTATATCTCCTATTCATGGGTCTCAGAGAAATACGTAGTTGATAAAGTTTATCCGAAGGCATATTGATCTTATGACATTCCGAGAAATCTTATATTAACTTACTTCTTATGCATTTCATTCATTTATACATGTACATTGACCCATGACCAGATGGCGTTATATACATATATTATATGAATATGGGATATGGGAAAAGATTACAACGTTAATATATGTACCACCACCTGATCAGTTGGTATATGTTGATGATTTCGCCCACAAAGGCCGAGAAGATATGACGGGATGCCCTCAGAGGCTTGATGATGTTATGTACGCATATACCTATGCATGATATGACATTTATACGTATGTGCATGACATTATAAATGTTTCATGGTTCACAGGTATTCAGACTTATAGGTTGAGTCTTTCCTCCATGTTTCTTTCCTGTCTATTATATACTGATTTCGTACATTACATACTCAATACTTTATTTGTACTGACCTCCCTTTTGCTTGGGGACGCTGCGTTCTACGCTCGCAGGTCCCGATAGACAGGCTGAGAGTCCTCCAAGTAGGCTATCAGCTTAGCGGAAGATGTTGGTACGCTCCATTTATTCTGGAGTTGCCTATTTGGTCAGTATGATTTGGACATGTATTGATTGGTATGTCAAGGCCTTATCCTGGCCTTTATGACATATATGTACTCTTAGAGGCTTGTAGACAAATATCATGTATATGGATACTTGTATGGCCTTGTCGGCCTATGTTTTGAGTATACGATTGATCATGTCGGCCTTATAGGCCCGTATGTCATATGTATAAGTCAGTACATTATGTTGGGTCGTCCTATGTTGAGTATTTCCTCATATTTTATTCTAGTTATCTCACGACAGCCTTTCCAGCTCATTTACCTATGATAGTATGATACGAAAGATACGTTACATTGGTACTCGGTTGAGTAAGGTACCTGGTGCCCGTCGCAGCCCATCGATTTGGGTCGTGACAAATGGATTGGAATTTGGACTTGATGATGGCGGAAGCTTCAGAAGTTCTGGTGTCTGGTTTCCGTCTATGCATTAGCGATGGTACTCCCGCGTTCGTATAGAGGAGTTAAGTGTTAATGGGATTTTTGTCTTTGCGTTCGCGATGAAGGTCCCGCGTTCGTGAAGCTGTGGGGTCTTAGGTCTACGTGTTCGCCAAAGGGCCTTCACGTCCACGTAGAGGAGCAGTCCTTTGAGTCATCAGGCATTTAGCCTACACGTTCGTGTAGAGGTTCACACATTCTGCGTGGTCCGAACAAGCCTTTACTGATCCATGGGGTTTTAGTTTTGGTTACAAGAAGTACTTCTTTGCCCGCTTGCAGTGCCTCTTAGTGTTCTATTTTAGCCTGCCTTGTGAAGATCTCTCGGGTGTCTACGGCAGATCCGATCAGTCTCGTGATGAAGATAAGTCTTTTCCGATGTTGAAAGGTATAGTCACAACAACTCAATTTGTTCGGTAAGCTACTCGGGTCTCCCCATGGTTTAGTAAAAGAGAGGGGAGATTTTTTCTTCACCCGGGGATTCATTCATTATGAAGTACAAAGTAGTTGGCTGATTAGTGAGGTCTTAAAAACGTCATAGAATTCATGATCGGCCATTCCATTTTTGCTTTCAGCAAGTAGGCGACGCAAATTGAAGGGTCAGGCAGGAGAAAGCTCCGCATTCGCGAGTGGGGCCTCACATTAGCGTATGAGGTTTTTGGGAAGAAGCGTTTTTGTGCTTCGAACGCGAGGAAGCTTTCGCGTTCACGAAGAAGGAAATACCTGGGCATATTTAAATGTTCAAAATTGAGGGTTTATGTCATTTTTTTCACCATTTGGACTTGAGAGCTCGAATTTAGGCGATTCTTTGAGAGATTTTCACGTGGGTGTTGGTCAATTTCCATGATTATGTCTTTAATTTTACCATTTAATTAGTGATTTGGGGTGTAAAATTGAGAAAAAATGGAAGAAAGTTTTTAGGCCAATTTTTGAGATTTTGATCGAGGTTTGATATTTGATTTGTGTAATTTTGGAATTGGTGGATTCGAGGTTGAATGGGTGTTCGTATTTTGTAACTTTTACCCGAATCCGAGATGTGGGCCCGGATCGACTTTTTGGAGAGATTTTCTAATTTCTTGTTAAAGTTTTGATTTTATTAATTAGATTAGTTTCTTATATGTATATTTATAGTATGTAATTGCTTTTGGCTAGATTTGGGGCATTCAGAGTCAGAAAGTCGAGGTAAAGGCATTCTTATTGACTGATAGAGCTTGATTTGAGGTAAGTGACTTGTCTAACCTTGTGTGAGGGAAATTCCCCTTAAGTTTTGGTGTGTTTTGGTATTTGAAATACGTGGTGGTCATGTACGCAAGGTGACGAGTGCGTACTCGGGTTATATGTTAAAAGATCCAGTTCTTGCTCAGTAGTTTTCTTTAAATTCCTTAACTAAGTTGCCTTAGTATCTGTAGTTATCATGTTTAGCCTAATTTCGCATATCTACGTGTCTTAATTTTTACTTGAACTCTGTGAAACATGCTTAGTTGAATTCCCACTTTTCCTTGATTTTGTATTCGGTCTTTAACTGTAGGATTCCTTGCTTTTAATTTGTTGTTCCCATCAGTTACGAGTTGTGTATTTACTTTTAGGACTATGAGGTGGTATCCCGGGAGTTCCCCTAATATATATTTACTTTTGGGACTACGAGGTGATACCTCGGGAGTTCCCTTATTGCATATTTACTTTTGGGACTACGAGGCACTACCTCGGAAGCTCCCCTGTTGTGTATTTACTTTTGGACTACGAGGCGGTACCTCGGGAGCGCCATGTTGTTTATCCCTATTTGCCGTGTTGTTACCTTTCTGTAATTTCTCATTGTTAAATTCTCAGTCTTTTCGTTATATTATTATATCTTGTGCCTTGTTTCCTTTTTATTCCAGTAGGGCCCTGACCTGACCTCGTCACTACTCTACCAAGGTTAGGCCTGTCACTTACTGGGTACCGTTGTGACGTACTCATACTACTTTTCTGTACATCTTTTTGTGCAGACTCAGGTACCTCCTACAGGCCCCGATATCAGTGAGCAGTGAGTACGTGGAGACTTCAAGGTAATCTGCTAGCGTCGCAGACCTCGGAGTTCCGCTCTACCATATGATGTTGTTTTTCCTTATCTTCATTAGACTCTGTTGTATAAAGATATTTAGCATTCCTCTTAGATCTTGTGACTTATTTCTACTAGGTTTTGGGAGTTGTAATCATTTTAAAAATTGCACTTTTACTTATTTCAGATATTGAATTTGAGTTTCAACTTTATAGACAGTCATTCGGTATAGTTATTAGACTTACCAAGTCTTAGAGACTAGGTGGCGTCACGACATCTACGAAGAGAAATGGCGTCGTGACAACCTGACTTTTTCGTAGTTTGAATTTTGTTCTTCAAAGTGAGAAGCCGATAATAAGGACGTCATATTCATAAAGTATCAATTCTATCCGTTGAAGACTTGGAATCAAATTTGTAAACAAAAGAATGTAAAGTAAGTTAATTTCTACCATGTTTCAAAAGCAAAAGATGATACTGTTCTCCAAATATCGTTGTATCTTGTTAAGTATATGAAAAAAACAAAAAGTTTGGTATTATTAATTCACTAAAGAAAAAGACATTGTACTCGCACAAAAACGATATACTGTACTTCCACTCATTCAAAACGAAATTTGTTTATTATATAGTTTGCATGAGTAATATGTATGGGTCAAAATATGACCGAGAATGCTCATCCTTAAGTGGGGTGATAAGAGGTCGACCAAGCGGCAATCATGCCCATAGGGCGAGGCAGCAAAAAGCACCTCGGCCATCACCGGTGTAAAAGCGGTGAAAGGTTTACCTCATAGAAAAGATGTTATGACAAAGCTAACAATGAAGTGTATAGTCGTGAGACAGTACACTGGTCAAAGTCCATTGGATAAAAAGAAAAATTTAATATATATATATATATATATATATATAGGAAGGGGATTGGGTCCAGACAGCTTCCATAGAGGAGCCAACAAGGAGAACCTCTTCATCAACAGTTCCTTCTCTTCCCTTTCCTTGCCCCCATGATTATGACACAAGTCTGCCCTAGATGTAAGTCCATCCCTCATATTTGATGTACAAATATTACACGAAGAAATATTATACGCCATTATTTTTCTTGTATTTTCGCATTCTGTATGTTTAGATCTGAGATTAATTGTGTTTGGCTAAGATTTACCTTCTGTAATACTAGTAATTAGTTCGACAAAGAGGGTTTTATACTTTTTGCTCGAACAATTTGGCACCGTCTGTGGGGATTTTCTAGCCAAATTTCTTAGTTTCCTTCAGATCTAAAACTGGCGAAATATCACCACCCACTCGAAAGAGCGGTAAAATAAACCTTTCATACTAATCTAGGTCAGGCTGCTACATAAAAGTAGAAGCTATAACCAATACCTATGCAAAACCCACATCTCGCCTGTAGCGACAGGTTTAGCACGACGTATGCATGTTCAAAATTGGATCATGGTCATCTGGCATAGCCACATCCTCATTCGACGCACTCACCTCATATATTGACCCGCGTTCCCGCCCCTGAGGAGGAGACGGCAGCTCGCTACGCGGTCCTTCGAAAGAATAGACATATCCCGCCCTACTTTCACATCCCCCCCTGCGTTGGATGGTCTATGAACGAAGTATGACATGTTTTTTTTTGTTATTTGTACATAACGAAAGAGATCGGACCGAGACTCGATTCTAACACCTCAGTAAGGGAGGCACTGTTAACAACGGAGCTGAACATGGCCGCCAAATCTGAAACCACCATTCAAACACCAGGCGAAGCAACATTATAACATCACCCCTTTCCATTAACTCGTTGGGTCGAGGTACAGAAAGTTTCATTTTGGTTTACCCTCTCTTTTGTTGGTTCAAACAAGAATGCGAGCACTCGCATGGGCAAACAAGCAAAGGAGCATTCCAACTAGAAACAATGGAAGGAAAATTACTACAAAATAATTGTAATGTCGCCTACCTCAAATACTTCAACTTCTAAAAAAGGACACCCCTCAAGTCGTACTCTTCTTCCCTCACCCGGGTTTTGTCCCAATTGGGTTCTCGGGGAGGTTTTTAATGAGTCGACGAAGGGGACGTATCGAAGTTCAAAGTATAGTTCATCACCCCACCTGCCGATCGCTTCTCCAGGCCGACCGATGAAGGGACTAGATACGTGGAAACCTCTCCAGCAAATGTACGAAACGGACATGTATAGTAGTATCCAGTGAATGAAATAAAGCAACATTTTGTACACCCCATCAATGTATTCTCCAATGCGAGAAAAAATTAAGCAAACTGGGACTCACCCAGGAAACGCATTGTGTTCTCCAATACAAGTGAGATCAAGCAAAACTGGGACTCCCCTAGAGAACACCCAATATTCTCTAGTAAGAACAAAACTGAGTACGCCAGGATTCACCCCGTCTACGCGCAAACAGTACGATGACCTATGAAATTCTTTAAAAACCGACAATGAAACAACGGGTTAACATTTCGACTTTAGTTTGAAATAACACCCCTACGGACAAAGGCCATCGCCAAAAAAAGAATTCGACCTTGCTCAAATTGTAACATGTTAACATTTCGACCTTAGTTCGAAATAACACCCCTACGGCCAAAGGCCATCGCCAAAAGAAGAATTCGACCTCACTCAAATTGTAATGGGTTAAAGTTTCGACCTTAGTTCGAAATAACACCCCTACGGCCAAAGGCCATCGCCAAAAGAAGAATTCGACCTCGCTCGAATTGTAACGGGTCAACATTTCGACCTTAGTTCGAAATAACACCCATACGGACAAATACCATCACCAAAAGAAGAATTCGACCTCTTAACCTTTCGACCTTAGTTCGAAATAACACCCCTACAGCCAAAGGCCATCGCCAAAAGAAGAATTCGACCTCGCTCGAATTGTAACGGGTTAACGTTTCGACCTTAGTCCGAAATAACACCCTTATGGCCAAAGGCCATTGCCAAAAGAAGAATTCGACCTGGCTCGAATTGTAACGGGTTAAAATTTTGACCTTAGTTCGAAATAACACCCCTACGGCCAAAGGCCATCGCCAAAAGAAGGATTCAACCTCGCTCGAATTGTAACGGGTTGACATTTCGACCTTAGTTCGAAATAACACCCCTACGGCCAAAGGCCATCGCCAAAAGAAGAATTCGACCTTGCTCGAATTGTAACGGGTTAGCATTTCGACTATAGTTCGAAATAACACCCTTACGACCAAAGGCCATCACCGAAAGAAGAATTCGACCTCGCTCGAATTGCAGCGGGTTAACATTTCGACCTTAGTTTGAAATAACACCCCTATGGCCAAAGGTATAGCCAAAAGAAGAATTCGACCTCGCTCGAATTACAACGGGGTAATATTTTTGAAATTTCTGAAGTTACACCCCTACGGCCAAAGGCCACCGCCAAAAGAAAAATAGATTTTTCCTTTCGAACTTGTTCAAATAAGTCAAAGATTGACCGCTCCAAACTCCAAGTCTGGCCCAGCTCGAATATACATGAAAAAGCTAACTTCGCCTAAATCGGCAAGTCAACTCACATCAATGTCCAAGTCGAAACTGACCTCGTCCGAAATAGCGAATCCGAATTCAACCTCGTCTGAATCAAAGATGATTCCGCCTAATGTGACAAATTAAAAGTCAATCTCGCCCAAATATACAAGCCTGAAGCGGCTCCATTCAGACTTACACGATGAGACCCAATTCGATCCGACCAAGGTCGGATTCCCAAATCGAAAAATCAGGGACTCGCCATACAAAAATCTAAAAGGTCAACACCAAAACAAAAGATGTAACAAGCGAGGAAAGGGGAGAAAATCAAAAGATGTACAAGACGAAACAACTCTTTCATTTATATACGCATACGCAACAGCCGCACCTTACACAAGGTCGAAACAGGAGCAAAAAAAGAGAAATTAAACAAAAAAATGATATAAATAACACATGTACTAAAGCAGCAGCAACTTTTCACTCGGTGTCATCACCGCCGTTCTCCCCATCATTATCTTCAAGAAATTCCTCCTCAGCATCAACATCCTCGCCGGCCTCCGGTGTTGCAGGATCATAGCCGCAATTGACACGAGCCCCTCGTGCCTTCGCCCGGGCCCTTTCATAAGCGGCCTCAAAAACATTGCCCGCCTCCCACAAACTCTTGTATATATCTCGTTGGGCTTCGGCATGAACCCAAAGCTCATGCAAGTGGCAAGGAACAGCGGTAGAGGAAGATCTAACTTGGGCCAGCAATTGCGCCTTTTCAGCCTCAAGGATAGCAACGCGATCTCCCAAATTTGAGGCTTCCCGGTCAATCTCGCCGATGCGCTCTTCAATCCCCGCCTCCCTTAGCATGGCCGTTGCCCTTTCGGATTCCTGCTCTGATTGAAGAACACGGATAGTGTCCTCTAATGCCGCCGCCCTTGCTGAAGCCGACGCCCGAGCATTCTCGGCGTCCTCCAACTCGAACATTTTCCTCCCCAACTCGGCCAACTTCCCCATCCATTTTGCACTCAGAGCTTCAACTCTGACGACATTCTGATCAAGCTCTAATTGCAATGATAGCACCTTCGCCTAAAGATACTCACACTCTGCAGCGACCCCTTTTCCCAGCTCAAGTTCTTCATCCTTTGCACGAAGTAGCTCCTAGAGTTCACTACACCTGCGAATGGACTGCATCAGTTCCTGGTCACGCTTTTCCAGCTCCTCTCCAAGATATCGGGTATCAACGCCCGTCCTGAGCCGCTCATGCATCTCACGGCACCTATTGCGATAACGCCTATACTTCTCAAGCATCGTCAGAAAGATCTTGGCTCGAGTCTCTACCCTGCGAGCACTCTAGACCTCTAGCATGTAAGACTAAAAACAAAGAGAGGGAGTTAGTCGATAAGGACCAAAATTAAACAAAAAGAAAAACAACATAGAAATGAACAAAGGGAAACGTACAGAAAGAAACTCACCCTTAGGCCCACCGCGGCCATCCCCCGTGAAAGTTCGATGTTGCTGACATCCTGAAGAGCTCCACTCTCCGCGTCCGAGCACAAGAGGTCAAATTGCGGCACAAAGTCCACCGTGTCTTGCTAAAGGTTGAGGTCTGACGGAATCTCAAGTATTCGAGAGGGACCCCCCGCCGTTAGCACGGTCCAGGTGAAGCCCTCCTCGAACATCCTAACGTCGTTAGTATCAAGGTTGGACTCAGACTCGTAGTTGTCAACCATGATGCCTTTCCCACTCTCTTCGGTCTGAGAAGAAGTACGGACCGGCCCAGAGGTCGAGGGGCCGCTCGAGAAAGCAGTGGCGGCCTCGAGACTTCATCTCCCGCCACTTCGGCTTGTTGATCTCTCGTAACCGGCGCAGCCTCTATGACCGGAGTGACATCACCAGCGACATCACCGCCAACATCGGGTATAGTCAGGTCAAGGTCGACTCCCGATGATGTTTCGGCTAAAGGCACCACCTCTGGGGCCACCCGTCGTCTCTTCGATGGGCCCTCTCTGCTACCTGCACAGGATGACTCGCCTGTAGAAGGGCAGTAGGAACTGGAGTCTCAGGTTGAGAAGTAGCAGCCGTGTCTGAAGCTTCGGCCGCAGGTGCAGATTGGTTAGCGACCCTCGATGCAGGCCGGGTAGCAGCCTACGACGCAGGATGGGTAGGGGGCACCGGTCGATGGAATGCGAGAGGAGGAGCCCTCGTTCTTCACGTTCTCCCTGCCAGCAAAGAAAAATGCTCATATAATAACAAGATCGGACCTTAAGGAAGAAAGAGCAGGCCGACTCACTAGTGAGAGGCTTACGCCCGTATTTCTCATAGAAGGGCGCCCACTCGCGGACCCCACTGTATGTGGAATAATGGCATTCACCCACTCACGAATGTCGTCAATCATCGGGGGAGGCAGTCTCTCGGCTGCGAAAGAAAAAAATGAATTAGCAATTCCACCTAAAGAAGAACGGTCGGCCACCTCCTCAAAAGGAATCACAAAGTAAACAGAGGAAAACTTACGTGCGAAGTTCCACCTCTCGGGGAACCCCACCGGGTCTGCTACAAGGTGTTCAGTCCGCACGTAAAAATAACTTTCCCAAAAACGGCGATTAGCCTTATCATCCATCTTCACCACCAAACTCTTTGTTCCTCGATGGCGCATGTGGATCATCGTGCCCCGAATAAGTTGAGGGCAAAAATATTAAGCATGTTCCCCAAAGTGATCTCTCGACCGGCGAGCTCCGCGTACTTGAGCAGCATGAGGAAAAGTTTGTATACGTACGATAAAAGTTGAGCCGGGCACACTTCATAGAAGCGGTAGAAGTCTGTCACTAGGGAGGGAAGAGTAAGCGTATACCCAACAACAAAAGGATACGCGTAGAAGGCGCAGTACCCTGGGCGATCAAAATGTACAATATCCGTTCCCATCGCCGGCACCATCTCAACATGGTTTTGGAATCCTCCACCTGGTCCTGAGCGCCGCAATCTCCGCTTCATCCATGGTAGAAGGTGCAGAATACGGTTCTTCTCCGGCAGGGCTGTTGAAGTCAGTCCATAATTTCCCCGGACGGGGCAGTATCTCAGTCGCTGTTGGAACTCCCTCATCTTCCGTCGCCTCCACCCCATCTCCAAGAGGAGGTGCGTCATTTTCTGGCACCGGAGCTTCGACGAACCTTTCAGTCTGGGAAGGAGTACCGGCCATCTGTTTGAAGTGATCGGAATGAACAAGTACGATGAAGGAAAAGAGAGGGTTGTAGCATCTGATTCTAACAAGAGTAGAAATATGAAATCAGAAGTATGAAATAGTGAAGAAGGTAAAGGATTGTGAAATTCCTCAGATGAATCGAAAAAGCATAACAATCGAGTGGCGGTTTCCCCCCATATATAGGAACATAAACGTCTCGAGCGAGAAACCAATGAGTCGTCAATCAAAAACTGATAGGGAACAGGAAACGATATGGTACCTGGGAAACGTGCGCCAAAATGATACGTGGTGGGTATTCACGATGCATCCAATCAATGCAACGATTCAGCTCCGAACTGACATAAACGGTCCGACGATACCATTGAAGTGTCACGTCGCCACCTCGACCTAAGAATCTCATCCGGCATTAAACATTTAGATTTCTCCTAACTTTTGAATCGACAAAGTCCGTCCGTTGAGCCCACTAAAAGGCGACCTCGATAGACGGAGGGACTAACTGTATGGGTCAAAATCTGACTAAGAATGGTCGTCCTTAAGTGGGGTGATAAGAGGTCGACCAAGCGGCAATCATGCCCACAGGGCGAGGCAGCAAAAAGCACCTTGGCCATCGCCGGTGTAAAAGCGGTGAAAGGTTTACCTCATAGAAAAGATGTTATGACAAAGCGAACAATGAAGTGCATAGTTGTGAGACAGTACGCTGGTCAAAGACCATTGGATAAAAAGGAAAATTTAATATATATATATATATATATTATATATAATATATATATATATATATAATATATATATATATATATATATATAATTATATATAGGAGGGGGATTGGGTCCAGACAGCTTCCATAGAGGAGCCAACAAGGATAACCTCTTCATCAACAGTTCCTTCTCTTCCCTTTCCTTTCCCCCATGATTATGACACAAGTGTGTCCTAGATGTAAGCTCATCCCTCATATTTGATGTACAAATATTATATGAAGAAATATTACACGCCATTATTTTTCTTGTATTTTCGCATTCTGCATATTTAGATCTGAGACTAATTATATTTGGTTAAGATTTACCTTCTGTAATACTAATAATTAGTAGGACAAAAAGATTTTTATACTTTTTGCTCGAACATAATGGATTTTGTATTGGATTGAATGGGATGCGAAGGGAAGTGGTGAACTAGGCCAGTTTACTTGTTTTGGGACAACTATCAAACAAACCTTCTGCAACATATATCTTTGTTTGCAAATGGTTGGCCAAAGCCAAACCAACGTATCGGACTCCTAACCACTCCTGAATCCTGATTAAGGTGATTTTCTTATTTTATTTTTTTGCTATATATATAAGTGAAGGTTCTTTACAACTTGTTTGGATGGTTACCACATATAAGTGAAGGTTCTTTACAACTTGTTTGGATGGTTGTTCTCCATTCTATCGTATTGTACTGTTATCCCAAAATAATGCTTGTTTTGATTGTTTCATTAAAATTGATTGTATTGTGATATTAAATCCATTATTTCGAAACAATGAAAAGTCCCCTTTTTCGAAACAACCGATTTGGTGTGATGGGATTGTTTCCTATTTTTCTTTCCAATTATGCCCTAACTTATTACTCCATAATTCTATTTTACCCTTTACCTTTTTTCTATTTTGACTTCAAATCTCCAACCTATAACCTACTTTATTTTTTTCCAGAACTTCTGCCGCCAACGTTAAAGGTGTTTTGCCGCCTTCTGTTTTTATTTTTTCTCCTAATTTGCTTTTAACTCAATTCTAATTAGTCGTTCTCCTTTGTTTTGCCTTCTTGTGTCTCGCTCCTTTGTTCTGCTTTCTTAAACTGTTTTGCCTTCTTCTGTTTTATTTTTTTAAATTATTTTTATGCATAATTTTTGATAAATTTAATATTTAAACAATTAAGGGAATTTTAGTAAACTTTTCAGTTACAGTACAGTACGATACAGTCAAACCAAATAGCAAAATATTATTTAACAATAACAGGCAATACAATCTATCCAAACATTGTATTCATAAAACGATACGATGCAATATGATACAATACAATACAATACAATACAATACAATATAAAACGATAGGGAACAATGATCCAAAAGAGTGTTAGACGACCAAGGATATTCTGATATCTCGAGTTACTCCCAACTAATACATTCTAGATAGGGGCGGAGCCAATGAAGATGTTACAGGTTCATCTAATAACTTTAGCTTAGGCCCTGTATAGGTGTTAAAAATCCAGTTGAATAAGTGCAAAATAGAGTTTGAACCCAGTAAATTAGATGCGATGCGGTAGAATTTTGAATTTGAACCCATAAAGTTCAAATCCTGAATCCGCCTCTAATTCTAGAGTGTCATGTGTACAATTTATCGTATAATTCTATTCGTAGCGTTCTTCGTATATTTGAGAACATATTTAATATGCACTTGTGTCCCTCTTATTTATATTGCATTTCAAAAATAGTCTTGATAAAATTAGTGAGTAATTAATTATTTGCCTAGTTCAAGTAATTTCTGATTTTTATTGTAGTAATGCAGTTCTAATATTTTTTCTCAATTTGGTTATCTTCTAATTACATTTGCACTTATTTCAGTTAAAACATTAAAACTTTCCAATTATACTTAAAATTTTAGATTTGGTTAATATTAATGCATTTCGAAAGTTTATTTTTCATTATTTTAATTTATTAAAATATTCCTATTCAAGTTAAATTTTAAATCTGACCCGAGATAATTTAAACTCCAAGGTTTTGATGAATTTCTAAACAGATTAAATTATTTTCCTATTTGAGTTAAATTTCAAAGATTCTGTTACTTAATTTCTAATCACAACTTGGTAAATTTTAGTAAGCATGATAAAATATTTATTTCTTTAACTTAAAAGTTTAGATTTCTTTGATTACTTTCATTTATAATATTTGGCTAAAAATTTATTATGATGAAGCCTTGATGTATATAAATAGCCATGATATTCTATTTCTCATAAGTGTCATTTCTTAAATAAATCTATTCATCATTAAGCTTTATATTATACTCCTTCCTTATAATTTTATTAGCGATGGAGGGTAAGAAGACTAGAGGACGACAAAAGATTCCAATGAAAAAGATAGAAAGTGAAGATGACCGCTATGCAACATTTTCAAAGCGTCGTTCGGGTCTATATAAAAAGGCTAGCGAACTTGTTAAGCTATGCAATGTTGATGTTGGAATTGTATTTTTTTCCCCTACCGGTAAGCCTTTCTCATTTTTTCATCCTACATCTGAAGCGATTATTGATCGTTTTTTAAATCCTAATATACAATTAAGTGAAAGCACTAGCCTAATTGCGGCTAATGCACGAAACAAAGTGAATCAACTCAACAATAGGAAAGAAGTGTTTGACAACATAAAAGAAGTTGCAAGTGCTCAGTCTCGTCTGCTTGACAACATGAAAGAAAACAGCCAAAGATACTGGTGGGAGTCAATTGAGCAGTTTAATGCGGATGAAGTAACAAAGTTTGAAGCTTGGTTGAGTACAACTGTTTTTAACATTAATAATCGTTTGGAGCAGTTGGAAAATGAGGCTTAACCTTCGTCTTCTTCATAGGCTTCTCTAGAAAATACAGATAATTAATGCACCTGATGCTTAAGTTTAAATTCATATTACTAGGTGAGATTTTTTATTTTGTACTTTTTAGTTTGTTTTGATGATGCTACAAATTGTATTCTGCTAATATTTCGCTTATTAGTATATGATGGTTTTACTTTTATTGTATGTTTTCTCCGATGTGAATTATGTTTTGTTATTTTTGTATTCCGACATAATTTATAATCATATAAATATTACAATCAAACGATAATCTCGCTAAGGGTTTCTTTCACTTCTATATAGGTATTAATGTAGACACAGATCAATAATCGGAAAAAAAATATTTAAATGCGTGTTGCTTGTGGAAAAAAAAGAATTAGATCTGAAGACAAGAAGAAAAATACAGCTGTGAAAAACTAAATTGTACATTATTTTATACTAGTACTTTAAGCATTCCAATAAGCAGTGGCGGATTTAAGATTTTATAGTCATGGCTGCTCATTCAATGTTTATCTAAATTATTTGATAATAGCTTATGTAAATCTACTAAATTTGGTCAAATGCAATGGATGCTTAAGCTGTGAGCGCTACTGTGTTAAAACACAAAATCAGAAAACTGTTAGAAGAATAAAAGAAACTGGAAAAACAGTAAAGATTCAGAAATATTTCGAGTCCACAATTTGCTTGTGCATCCTTAAGGAATTTTAACCCCCTCACACGTTGCCAAGGTAATGGATTAAATCCTCCCAGGATAAAACAGAATAAACCTTCCTGCAACAGTGGCAATACAAACTGCAGGATACCAACGAACTTAAAGAGCGGAGCAAAATCACACTTACGAATTCGAGAGAGAGAGACTGCGAATTAGAATGCAGTATTTTCAGAAAGAATGAAGTTCTGTAATGTTTTTGGTGTGTTAAAAACGAAGCCATGCCTCAGAATTTATAGGCAATTATTGGAAGAGGTGTGATGTCTGTTCTGGAAAAGGTGCCTGTTCAGAAATTTCACGTCCTGCCGCGATCCTACCGCGGTTACGCCAGGACCGCGGCCAGAAAGGCTCTCTGAATCTGCAGTAGAGTTCTGGCGCGGTCCTACCGCGGCCAGACTATATTTCTGAATCTTCAGCAGTGATCTGGCATTTAATTAATTATTAAATAATTAATTATATAAATTTTGTCCAAAAAATAATCTTATCGATCATTTGACAAATCCAAATCCAAAGCCAAAGCCGAGCCGAGCCAGCGATGACGACGGCGCGAGGGTTCATTCTCTTCAACTCCTTTTAAGAGCTTTAAGAAGTGATTCTATATATAAGCACACAAATATAGTTGTCCCTCACCAATGAGGGACAAAGTGCAAGTCAAAAGTTCACTTCATTCAAATTTTCATTCAAATTTTTATTTTCCTCCATTTTATTTCCCACCATTTCCAATTCACACTTTTAAACTTTAAAGCCCAATGCTTAAAGTCTTTGAAGCCCAATGCCTTTAAAGTCCAACAATCCCCCACATGAATGGGAATGGCTGTAACAAGAATGATCATAGATGAAAGCTGTGTGATTTGCAAGTACGGATTAATCGCATCTGGATAAGTAGGTTTCCCTTTGAACTTTCCGTAGT
This sequence comes from Nicotiana attenuata, assembly GCF_001879085.1. Classification (NCBI taxonomy): domain Eukaryota; kingdom Viridiplantae; phylum Streptophyta; class Magnoliopsida; order Solanales; family Solanaceae; genus Nicotiana; species Nicotiana attenuata. Next base: position 29,389,228 of record NC_031989.1, read on the forward strand.
GAACATATGTCGGATATACTCGGTCAATCGGTAGATTTGATATCTTTGAACCGTCGAACTTTAGTGTATACCTAGACAACCATATGTCACACAACCAACCCTTAACCGTCTTTTAGTTCTCATTGTTGTGTTCGTTTCAGCCATGAACACCGCCTGGTTTCATAAGTGCATAGAGAATTGGCCTTACAGAATTCTCATTGAAGCGGCTTCCACTTCACACTTACATAGGTGATTCCTAAACGTGTAATCCTCTAGATTGACACTATTTGATAAATACCATATCAAACTTAGGTAATCATTAAAGAACGTGCAAAGTTCTATCCTTGTTACTGAACATTGTCTTCATCACGAGAATGGACCAAAGATTTTACTTTGACAATGTTGAACCGGTCAATCGCAACTTTGTTTGAGCTCCTTGAACCTAGGTCTCGGAACATCCAAAATTCTAGGTAGAGTTACCGCCATGTTGACTTGTCCTCGGCCATAGTCCCATTCCCTTAGATGATTTCTCAACTCCCTCTCTAGTTAAGCCTTTTGTAAGCGGATCCGCCACATTATCCTTTGATCTTACATAATCAATAGTGATAATTCCACTAGAAAGTAGTTGTCTAACGGTGTTATGTCTTCGTCGTATATGACGAGACTTTCCGTTATACATAACGCTCCCTGCCCGTCCTGTTGCAGCCTCACTATCGCAATGTATGCAAATAGGAGCCAAAGGTTTTGGCCAGAACGGAATGTCTTCTAAGAAATTTCGAAGCCATTCAGCTTCTTCACCGGCTTTATCCAAAGCTATAAACTCTGATTCCATTGTAGAGCGAGCGATGCATGTTTGTTTGGAAGACTTCCAAGATACTGCTCCTCCACCAATAGTAAAAACATATCCACTTGTGGACTTTGTTTCTGTTGAGCCGGTTATCCAATTTGCATCCGCGTTGTTCCAGATGTATTCTGCATCCCCCTAGGTATGATCAGTTTTTCAACTTTCATTTTGATATCGAAAGCTTGTTATTTTCTGTTGTGGTGAGTTCCAATAAATGTATTACTTAGGGACACAGAATGTGCAACTATGTAGTAGAAGTTCTCGAGTCATTGTCAACAAATCAAGTCTGATTGTGGACTTAAAAGGGCCTGGAAAACTACTCCACATAAATCGGTTAGATATCGAATGAAATTTTTAAAGAGCAGTGGCAAATATAGATCCTTGTCAGCCCTCAGCAACTGGGGAGGAGGCAGAAGCCGAGCTATGAGTTTCTCCAAACTCAGTAGTTTCTGCTCGTTAAGAAATTATTAAATATGTACAAATATTAAATTTAGAACTCAATCATTAGCACTTAAAGTCGTTCTAAAATTCAGAAGGTTAAAATCTCAATAAAAGTCTAATATATTTAACATGAAAAAAGACTAGAAAATAATATTCAAAAATAAACAAGTCTAATTGAATAAATCGTACTTATGAAAAAAATACTACGTAGAATTGTACTACCACGACCCAGACAATTTGTTGTTCAAGAAAACAATAAACAAACTAATCAAGCTGTAATGACACGAGCGGTCGTTTTGAGCTCTACCGCGTCGTTCGGCGGTTTGAGTCTATGAGCAGCTTCACCTCAGGTATTATGACTTGTTCGCGTGGTCGGAATTGAATTTCGGGAAGTTCAGAGTTGATTTAGAGAGAAAGTTCTCATTTCGGAAGCTTTAAAATGGAAGAATTGACTAAGGTTGGGTTTTGAGTAAATGACCTCAGAATCGGGATTTGAAGGATCCAACAGATTCGTATGATAATTTTGGACTTGGGTGTATGTCGAATCAGGATTTGGATGACCTGGGAGCGTTTCGGCGCCTATTGTGGAAGTTAGCATTTTGGAAGAATTCCATAAATTGGGTTGAAGTGCATTTCAATGTTATCGATGTCCGTTTGGGATTCCGAGTCCGGAAATAGCTCGTATGGTGTTTCTGGTATTGGGAGCGCGTCCGAAAGTGGATTTGGGTGTCCCTAGGTCATTTTGGAGTTGTTTGGCGAAAGTTAGAAATTTGAAGGTTTTTGAGAAGTTTGACCGGGTGTGGACTTTTTGATATCGAGGTCGGATTTTGATTTCGGAAGTTGGAGTGAGTCCATAATGTTGAATGTGACTTGTGTGCAAAATTTGAGGTCAATCGGACGTGATCTGATAGGTTTCGGCATCGAATGTTGATGTTTGAAGTTCTAAAGTTCATTAAGCTTGAATTGAGGTGCGATTCATGATTTCGATGTCGTTTGATGTGAATTGAGGCCTCGAGCAGGTATGTGTTATGTTATGGGACTGGTTTGTGTGATTGGACGGGGTCCCGGGGGTCTCGGGTGTGTTTCGGGGTGGTCTCGGACCAAATTGGAGTTGTTTTGGACTACTTTTGCTGGTATCTGGTGTCCTTCTCCGCGAACGTGAAGAAAGTCCCGCGTTCGCGAAGAGGAAATTGTGGGGATGTTGAGATTGGCCTTTGCGAACGCGATGGGTGAGATGCGAACGCGGTGAAGAACTTGAAATACCTACGCGAACGCGAGTGGGCAGTCGCGAACGCGTAGAAGGAAGTGAGGACTAGGCCTGAGGTCGTTTGGCCTACGCGAACGCGAGGCTGGGTATGCGAACGCAAAGCAGTGAGGGCAGAAGGCTTCACGAACGCATTGTGAGGAACGCGAACGTGAAGAAGGTTTTCTGGGCCTGGGCTGGCTGAGCTTCGCGAACGCGAAGGGATTGCCGCGTTCGCGAAGAAGGGCAGTGCTGGGTAGTGTCATTTTAAAGACGTGATTTAGCCATTTTCCTCCATTTTTCATTTGGTTGGGTGATTTTTGGAGCTATTGGAAGGGAAATTTTTGTCATATATGTCAAGGCAAGTGATTCCCACCTATTGCAAGTTAAATACTTGGATTGTGTATGGATTTAGACATTAAAATTTGTAAAAATTTTGAGATTTGAAGAAAACCTAGAAATTTGTATTTTTGGATTTTGACCACGAATTTGGGCATGAAATTGAGAATAAACCATATATTTGAGTTCATAATGTTATGGGCAATGTTTGTCTTCGAAAAATTTCGGAATCCGGGCACGTGGGCCCGAAGGTAATTTTATCGACTTTCCGAGTGGAGTTGGAAATTGTTGTAAACTTAATTGTTAAGAGTATATTCTCATTGGTTTTCTCATTTATTGACTAGTTTCGGAATTTCGGCGCGAGGTAAGTCTCTTGTCTAACCCTGTGAGGGGAACTTACCCCTAGGTGGTGGTGTAAATTTATGTGTGCTACTTGTTGTGAGGGCTACGTACACGCAAGGTGACGAGAGCCCGTACGTAGCTACATTCATGTTATTGTCCGGGTAGGCTTAGGTTCACATCATGCTGTAACTGTACTATTTGAGCAGTCTCTCGCCTATTAAATTCCTCTATTTTACTTTACTACTTGAGACTAGACGGGCTATTGTAGAGACTTCACGAGTTCATGATTAGTCATTGAAAAATTGTACTCCTCTTATGGAATGATTCCGCGATATATATATGTTTCATTGAAAGGTTTTTTGTTAAAGAAATTACAACTCACACGTTTATTCGTGAGTGGGCTCAAGGACCCGTTAAAGCATCTTATTCTAATGGGATCGGGCCATTCACCTCGGCAGGATTATGTATTTCACTCTTATGGGATCGGGTAGTTCGCCTCAGCAGGATTTGTGTACCACACTCTCATGGGAGCGGGCCGTTCGCCTCGGCAGGTTAATAGATGCATCTATGGTTTGTTCCGTTCGTCCCTCAGCAGTGCACAGTTTAATTATTATGTTGGATCGGGCTGTACGCCTCGGCATTTCCTATATCATATCCTTATGGAATCGTGCGTAATATTCGGCAAAAAACCAGTGTATCCGTGAGTTTTCCGGATTGAATTATGATAATCTAATTGGATGATGTCCACTATACCTATATGGGTGCTCCGGTTAAGGAGGGAATTTCTAATGTAGAGCTTGAGTTTATTGCAAAGAGGAGGATTGTACAACGTATCTATGCTCGTTTATTGCGTTTATTTGTCTTGCCTCATATCTGCTTATCATTTCTGTACCTGATATTATTGGACCACTAGTAAGTGTCGATGTCGACCCTCGTTACTACTCCTCCAGGGTTAGGCTAGATACTTACTGGGTACATGTTGTTTTATGTACTCATACTACACTTGCTTTAAATTTTATTATACATGCACATGTATGTCTAGTGGCCTTGTGGGCGCAACAACGTGGTTGATGCGGGGACTTAGGTGAGCTGTATTCTATGTTACGATCCTCAACCAGTAGAGTCTCCTTTAGAGTATTTATATTTCTCTCTCGTCTGTCCAAGTTGTATTCCGGACAGATGCTGTATTTTATCTTATTTCGTAGTTGATGCTCATACACTTGTGACACCGGATTTTGGGACGATTATGGGGTATTCAGTATTGAAATGGTTAGACCTTTATGATTTACTCTGTAAATTCCATTATTTACTATTTAAATTGAAGAAAATTTTGATCTCAAAAATATTAAAATGAGAACTAAATTAACTACCTAGTGTTGGCTTGCCTGACAATGGTGTCCGGCGCCATCACGACCTTTAATGGATCTTGGGTCGTGACAATATGGTATTAGAGCACTAGGTTCACTTAGGTCTCACGAGTCATGAGCAAGTCTAGTAGAGTCTTGTGGATCGGTACGGACGTTCTTATCTTCGAGAGGCTATAGGGTTGTTAGGAGCACTTCCCTTCTTGATTCCTCATCGTGTGATTCGATTCCTTTGAGGCTTATGTCTTTGTTTCTTTCCTATTCAATCTTATGCGATGTGAAGCGCTTGTTATAAATCGGGAATTAAGGAATTGTGATGGTACTACAGTTGTGGTGCAGGATGTTTCTTACTGCGTATCTGATTGTGCTATTGTCGTCGCCTTGCGGAAGGATATTCGGCCATTTCAGCTCAATAGCTATACTTCTGAGAGCTTTGAGGCAATGCACAGGTTGCTATGATGCTCATGAGTTGTTATCGCACAGTATTGATGTGATAGTAGGATGCTTGTCTATGTGTCGGGGCAGTAAATGACTTGAAATGAGGTTTACTCAGTGCATGATTTAGAGATTCGGTATTCTATTTCCGGCGGAGGAAAGGCAATCGGATTATAAATGTTCAGGTTTGGTTGATGGAGTAATGAGGCTTGGTATTTTCGAGCGGGGCAGAAATTTCATCAGTAATGTGGTGTCGTCGCCCTTTATCGAATGTGTTAAGTTCACCGGTGTTATGGTCTTCGTCAAATCTCCCTCGGGGCAGGGAAGTGTGAAATAGTGCCGGAGAAGCAGCTATCGGAGATTGCGGTGTACGGTGGTTCAGGATTGAATCAGTGTTCCTGGTGTTGATGGCCCGAGAAAGATGATCTACAAAGGGGTTTAAAGTTGGTAGCGATCTATTAGTTCAAGTGCTATAGAGATGGATTTTGATTTAAGGCAACAACTGGGCAGCGAAGGATGAGGAAGGACATGTGGGAGGTATCTTGCGGTGGTTAAACTTCTAGAAGGCCAAGTGTGAGAAGCAGAAGTCGAGTAGTCGCTTAAAGGAGTGAGTTTGACCAAAGTGGGAGAGTGGTAGAGTAGCATGCGGGTTATGTTATAGGATAGCTACACGCCCTGAGGAAAGTTTAGAGTGATTTGGGATTCATGGTGGACAGTGACTAGGTCTACGGGCTTAATGTGGCATATTGGCTGCTATGCGGAGGAACGTTGGATACGACGCGAAGGAGTTGCTTGATATAAAAAAGGATACAACATGATATGGATTTGAATGTGTCGCCGCACCTTTGGTTGATGTCAATGGGGAGTGAACAAGTTTGTACAACTGGTGAATGGGCACGAACCCGGGATTGTTGATTGATTTCGTAGTAATTGTGCTTGATGCAGCATCATTGGAATGTTTCGAGGAATTTGGCGGGTCGATAACGCGAGGTCAGGTCAGAGAAGAAGAACGAACCTTGGTGGGTTCTAGAGTTAGGCAATGGTAGCTTCGAGCTAAGTGGGAGAGGCCCACCGGCTACAATTGGATTGCATGGTTATCTACTTGTGAGGTTTCTGGTTATCGGTGTATTGGTGGGTTATTACGACTAAGGAAAGAAAACATCAGTGGTAATTTGAGCATATGATTGAGGAATGTGTGCTATATTGGGCCTTATCGGTTCATGTTCAGGTTTTGGGAAGACTCGGGATTTATGCTTCGTATGGAGGTGATTTGCAAGAAAGGCGATTCAGCCGGCTGTCTCTTTGAAAGGGTGTTCATGTGCTAGTAAAGCCTTGGAGTTGATTATATTCGGGACCAAGTCAGAGTGGGTGACTCTCAACAACGGTCCTAGTGAATTCAAAAGTTAAAATGCGGTGCCTAAGGACTTCAAGCCCGCAGTATGGTTAAGAATTGAGCTTTTACAGCGGATTATGAAAAGGGGCTTGGAGTGTTCTATGTTATCTTCGGCTTGCAGTGTCGCATTTGGAGGAATGAGGGAAAATGACTTCTGATTCATAGAGGAATTTTCAGAATGGGTGTACCAGTTGAGGATGCGAATATGCGCACAAGGAGGGTATGAGATGGTTCGTGGGATTTGAGACAGCATGGTCTCGTGATATAAGGTCACTCAGGATGAGTGCGGATTTGGGTTCGTGATATTTTGAATGAAGCTATTATTATTCCTAAGGCAAGTCCAGAGTAAATTAAAAGAAGTCGGATCGGTTAGCAATGCTTGGATTGGCATAACGGTGGCAATAATCAGTTCCTTCAGTGTGTTAAGTTATACATGTGCTTTGTGGCGGTACGTGCGAGGCTTGACGACCGCTGTAAATGATTTTATGTGGACGCATTCGAGTGTTATGGCCTGTTATGTGTAGATGAATCCCGGAAGGGTTATGGTGGTTCAGACCACTACTTGAGGTTGGTATTTTCTACAGTTTAAGAGAATTTAGTCATGTGTTGGGATGGTTCTCTTGAAATGAGCTAAGTAAAAAGGTTTCTATATGATAAAGTGTCTACCCTATTAGTGGTTTGGGAGTTATGAGGAAATTCCTGTACTGTCACGTATTGGCGTGTAGGCATAGTGAACGGCATGGGAATTGGAAGTTGAGGATCAAGGTTGCCGTTTGGTATTTATAAGAATGTCACAAGCTCGGACGAGCAGAAAAGGATTTACAGGTTTAAGGCAAGTTGGTATTGTCTTCAGCGTCACCTAAGATCGGTGTCATGTGTAAGAGGCTTTGTGTATTGATTTATGGATCCTTGATTCGCTTTACAATATTAGTATGGCCAGTGGTATGGGTGTGCAAACTTGTTACCTGGTGCGGAAGGTCGTGGGAGCGTGTCCCACGGGAAGATTGTATAAGTGTAAAAGGTAGTCACTTAATTGATTAAAAAACAAAAAAAAAAATTGAAACCAAGTATGGAGATTATGGTACTATCGTTAATGTGAGAATTTATGCCTGGAGGGCGCTCGGTTCATTTGGTTATGGACTGTGGAAGCTTGTTCCAAATTTGACGGCAACTCTTGTCTGTCAGGGGTTATTGAGTATCCTTGAAAGATTATTGGCCCAGTGCGGTATGATCAGAATCGGCTTGAGGTCCGTGGGTGAATCTAAATATGAATGCGGGCTCTATATCAGGCCGAATGTGTTCATTTCAGCATAGCGCTCCTTATGGAGGAGTATTCGAACGTTGGATGTTATTTCATCGTCGGCTATTTCATGTAATACTATATTGTGCCGTGTGGGTTGTGAAATGGCTTGATGATTGCATATGTGTTTGAGGTTCCGTGTAGCGATGGTGTTATGTGAGCAGGATGACTCTCGAGATTCAGATCATATATTGTACCTTAGTCGTGCTTGAGTTTTGTAGCGTATGGCTCTATCGGTCTTCCCACGAATTTCATTATGCACTTCGCGTGCTTGTGGTTGATATTCGGGTATTTCACAGGTATGAGCATTTTAGCTCGGTAAGTAATTCTTTTATAGATTATTATGTGTGGATCGGGTGGCACGCCGCCACAGGTACATTGTTTGGATTGGGTGGCACGCCTCCACTGGTATCATGGCTGGATCGGGTTGTACGCCGCAACGGTATTATGTGTGGATCGGGTTGCATGCCGCAATAGTGTGATGTTAAGTAACAGTTTCCTATATCTATTATTGTGTGTTTTGCTTCTCATTTTCTAACGAAGGTTCATAACACATTTTCGGTTGTTTCAATTAGTTACGTGGGTTGAGTAGTTCTTTCCAGAATTCGTTTTCCTTATGTATCATATTCGAGTTTGTAGCATGTTGGCACATTGTGGCATTCTATGAGACTTTTGGCAATGTCTGAGGTGGCTTATTGCTTGAGCAGCTTGTACTGTGTGAGACGAGATTTGTGGACTTGGGATCAGTGCGATCAGATTTATATGAAACATCTTAAAGAGAAAATACCGTTATTTGGTTCATAATGAGGTAATGGTTCTTCTCAAGAGAAGGAAACTCAATGATTTGTTGACCCGACACTTGGTAATGAATTTCTACACATCTTTTCCGTTGTGGCAACATTTTTAGAGTTGGAGCGGGATTTATATGAGTCATGAGGTGTGTTGTCAGCATCGGATTCGTGAAATTTCGGCTATCGTTATCAGAGGATGTTATTATGGTCATGTGAATTATGCGATGCATGGTGTGGATTCAGCAAATGTATGCAATCAAGTATTGGTGCATCGTGTAGTGAGTGATACGGTGTTCGTATGATGGAAACATGCCTAGCAGAAAATTCCGGATGTTGGAATTTGGCTCTAAGGCTAATTTGACTAAACAAAAGGGGAATCTTTAGATTTGCTCAAGCAAATGTGCTCAACTGAGTTGTGGTAGCACGGGTAGGTGCACGAGGCATTATTAAGTGATTTCAGACAACTCCAGCGCATTTCCTAGTACGTTCGAGGACGAACTGTCACGCCCCAACCTTGGGAGGCGTGGCTGGCACCTGGTGCCGTACTGGCCCGAGCGAACCACTCTGTAACTCATGATCATTCGACCAATACTAGAACATACAAAGGTCGAGTTAGCTAGACTCATTCCTTTCGTAACTATCATGGGCTTACATGACCACAACTCATAATGTATAACTATAAGTGGGCAACACTGTATCATTGAATCATTTTTCTTAAAACGTGAATACATATGGGCCGCCAAGGCCTCCGACCCTGTACAAAATGAACCTCTATCTACAAAGCCTCTATGGTTATTTGACATTAAATGGGACAGGGTACCGGCCTACCCATATGTCTGCAGCAAAACTCTAACATGATGACTCATAGACCCGCTGCACTCCGAATGAGGTGGAGTCTTACCGATCCTTCGCTGAATGCCAATCTCGTCTACTGTGAGGGCTCGCCAAACTGATTATCTATACCAGCAGGCATGAATGCAGCGTCCCCAATAAAAGGACGTTAGTACGAATAATGTACTGAATATGTAAGACATGTAAATATATAAAGAGCATGGAAGAAACATGGAGTAAAGGACTCAACCTGCAAGTCTGGGTAGCTCTGTAAATTATGAAATACTTATAGTGTCATGCATATGCGTATGAATGTCATGTCGTGCATAGGTACATGTGTTCATCATATCATCAAGCCTCTGAGGGCATCCCATCATATCATCTTGGCCACTGTGGGCAAATTCATCAACGTATACCAGCTGATCAGGTGGTGATGCTTATATAATGCCGTAACCTTTTCCCATATCCCATATACATATATATACATATATACGCGTATATAACGCCATCTGGTCACGGGTCAATGTGTATGTATAAATGAATGCAATGCATGAGAAGTACGTCAATAAAATATTTCGGAACGTCATAAGACCATTATGCCTCTGATTAATATCATGAAGTAAACTTTTCTCAACTTACGTATTTTTGAGACCCATGAACAGACAATAGAATAACAAGACATATGGGAATTCAAGAACATAGACATCTCTAATACTACTATGAATAGAGTCATTTATAAAATTTGTGCATCTGCTCGTTTCGTTCGTGTCGTATAGATCATACCAAAAAGAAAGAAAGAAAGAATAGCCTTAACATACCTGGAGTAGGGAAAAATCCGTATGATATTCATGGGAAAGATTGTACCATGCTCTATTAGAATCATAAAATCTTGCTATGATTACACAATATAATTTCATAGGAGTTCCTTTACTAACCAAAAACTCAGGTTGCTGTTGTAATATGAAGCCTTCTATGAAATTCCAGAAATTCTTCTCCAAGCTTCCTTTGCTAACACTAGATAACTTAAGCCGGTTGAATTCTTGTCTGCCAAATTACACCATATATCTCTTTCTGGTTGTATGTTATTGTTTGCATCAAGTAATATCTTCAGACACTTAAGTAATCCAAATATCCTATATATGGCACCTTTATACGAACATAACAGAGAGGGTAACGAAAGAGCCCGAGCTGTACAGATCATAGTTGAAGTCGGCTACATCATAAGCAATACTCCATTTTATTTTATTTTTAGAACAAGGTAATATCAGTACTCTAGATTGTTGCAATATCAAGTTTCCTAGAAAATGCTACACAAAAATTCAGTCTTAAAAGCTACATAGCTCAATTTCTTATCTTTAGCTCTTTCTACAATGCACAAGTAGTAGCAGTTAGCTCATCAATTCTAGATAGCCGTAGTAACTTTGTATCGGACTATACACATTATATACACAGAGACATGTGCAAAAACATATACATTTAATATGTGGTGTATGTGCTTGCTCCAAAAAAAAAAAAAAAATACGTGTTTGTAGGATCTCCAAGTGTCTTATTAACTCAATGATCTAAAGGCTTAGTCACTAAATGAAAGAGAGGGGCTGCCATGTTTTGGCTTGTTAGGCCTTATCCTTTATCTTAATTAATTACCCACTAATCTTTAATTAACTAGTTAATCTCTCACTAATCAATAATTAACAAATTGCCTGCATAATTAAAAATTATCTCAACTTACTTAAAATACTACTCACTTTTAATATATTTTATACACCTTACTATAATATACTTTATATAGCTTACTATTATGGTTATGTGGTACCATATAAAATAAATACACACATTATTATTTCATTAAAATATCCATGCAAAAAAATACATATATTTTCTCAACTTATAATTTTCGTACTCTTAATTCTTAAAATGGTAAAAAGATAATCTTCTTTTCTTGAAAAATAATTTCTATCTTTACAATAATGAAAATCTCATAAACTTTCTTATATTATGTGTATTATTTAAAGCATATTTGGAAGTAGTAATATTAATAACTATATAAAATCAGTTTTGTCAAGCTATTTTACAAAAATATTCCACTCAAAATACCATACACTAGCTGCTTCAGGGGAAATTTTGTATTTTAATATATTCACAAACTAAAAAACATATCAACGTTAAAAAAATGCATATAATAAATCCCAGTGTTAAGAAATTTGGCGCTCAAACTCACGGGATGTAATAGAACGTATGTTTAAGCGGGAGAATGTAACGACCCGATCGTTCGCTTTTATCCCTAGTGCATTGGTCAGAGATTTAAGTCCATGAGAAGCATCACCTCAGGTATTATGACTTGTACGTGTGGTCGGAATTGAATTTTGGGAAGTTCGAAATCGATTTGGAGAGAAAATTCTCATTCCGGAAAGAACTGACTAAGGTTGGGTTTTTGAGTAAACGACCTCGGAATCGGGATTTGAAGATTCCAATAGGTTCGTATGATGATTTTGGACTTGGGCATATGTCCGGATTGGATTTTGAATGACCCGGGAGCGTTTCAGCGCCTATTGTAGAAGTTAGCATTTTGGAAGTGCATTTCAATGTTATCGATGTCCGTTTGAGGTTCTGAGCTTGGGAATATTCTCGTATGGTGATTCTGGTATTAGGAGCGCGTCCGGAAGTGGATTTGGGGGTCCCTAGGTCATTTTGGGTCGTTTGGCGAAAGTTAGAAATTTGAAGGTTTTTGAGAAGTTTGACCGGGGGCGGACTTTTTGATATCGAGGTCGGCGATTCCAAAAGTTGGAGTAGGTCCATAATGCTGAATGTGACATGTGTGCAAAATTTGAGGTCAATCGGACGTGATTTGATAAGTTTCGGCATCGAATGTTGAAGTTTGAAGTTCTAAAGTTCAATAAGCTTGAATTGAGGTGCGATTCATGATTTCGATGTTGTTTGATGTGATTTGAGGCCTCGAGCAGGCCCGTGTTATGTTATGAGATTGGTTTGTGTGATTAGATGGGGTCCCGGGGGCCTCGGGTGTGTTTCGGGGTGGTCTCAGACCAAATTGGAGCTGTTTTGGACTGCTATTGCTGGTATCTGGTGTCCTTCTTCGCGAACGCGAAGGAAGTCCCGCGTTCGCGAAGAGGAAATTGTGGGGCTGTTGCGATTGGCCTTCGCAAATGCGATGGGTGAGATGCGATCGCGGTGAAGAACTTGAGGGACCTACGCGAACGCGAGTGGGCAGTCTCGAACACGGGCAGTTGCAAAAGCGTTGAGGGAACTGAGGACTGAGCCTGAGGTCGTTTGGCCTACGCGAACGCGAGGCTGGGTATGCGAACACGAAGGAGTAAGGGCGGAAGGCTTCGCGAACGTGTTGTGAGGAACGCGAATGCGAAGAAGTTTTTCTGGGCTTGGGCTGGCTGAGCTTCACGAACGCGAAGGGATTGCCGTGTTCGCGAAGAAGGGCAGTGTTGGGCAGTGTCATTTTAAAGACGGGGTTTGGCCATTTTCCTCCATTTTTCATTTGGTTGGGCGATTTTTGGAGCTCTTGGAAGGGAGATTTTCGTCATCTATGTCAAGGTAAGTGATTCCCACCTATTACAAGTTAAATACTTGGATTGTGTATGGATTTAGAAATTTGTATTTCTAGATTTTGACCAAGAATTTGGCATGAAATTGAGAATAAATCATATATTTGAGTTCATATACTACTAGAAAATGGCAGACTTCCAACGGCCAAAACGGTCGAAATTCGGTCGGAAATCACGTATTTCCGACTACTTTCCGACTGAATTTTGTTGGTCGGGAAAAAGTTAGTCGGAAAATAATTTCCGACCGAATCTGTCGGTATTTCTGACCAAAGTGGTCGCAAATTCCAAAAAGGTCAAACTACCAAATAATTCACGTTTCCGACTAATGTGGTCTGAATTTACCGACTGAATCGGTCGTAATAATACAAGGAAAATTAATAATTAAAAATTAAAATTTTATTTATTTTCCGACAGAAGCTGTCGAAAACTATTGAATATTAATTTTTTTTTTTAAAATTTCCGACCGAATCTGTCGAAAATTAATAATTAAAAATTAAATTTTATTTAATTTCCGACGGAGTCTGTCAAAAATTTCTGAATATTAATTTTTTTTTTAAAAAAATTTCCGACCGAGTCAGTCAGAAATCTGAGAATTTATTGTTAAATCTAGGGAGCTTTCCGACCGTTTCAGTCAGAATTTTGTATAAAACTGGGCAGAATTCTGCCCAATTTCGAGCTACACCACCTGTCAAACTATCACAAACAAAAAAAATACCAACCAACAATACATTAACAACAATCCAAACCAACGATACATAATACAATAATACGAACCAACAATACATTAACACTATCTAAATTAACAATACATTAACAAATTCTAAACCAACAATGCCAACCATTAACACAACTTAAACCAACAATACCAACCTTTAAACCAAACAATTTTGGGCATAAAAACATCCAAATAGTAGCCCACATTCAAGTTTAAAAGCAATACATAAAGTTGTCTCTCACAATCAAGTTTACCAATCAACCAAAACATCACAACTAAACTACTACACATCAGATTCAGTTTGTTCATCCTCATCATCAGATAAATCATGCCCATGTTTACACATGAATTTTGGCATCTTAACAAATGTTCCGTACTGGGAGTCCAATTGTTGCTTCAATTCACGAATTTTGTTTCTCATATCTTCCATCTGTTCTCTTGTACCATCCTTTTTCTTTTTCTTATGAAACTCCTCGAAGACCTCAGCGTGACTCACATCTCGCCCTCTTTCCTTTTCCTTCATAAGAAAAAGTATGAGTTAGACTTTACAAACGTAAAATTCTATATGTAAAACTAAGAAATTTTTTAAAAATAATTACCATTCTTACTTTATGGGCCTCAAAAGTAATCGAACCTCCTGTGTGCAACGAACCACCTTTTTTAGAGGCACGGTTTGCCTTCCATTCTGGTGTATTCCATTTCTCAAGAAGTTTATCCCAAACATCTTCTCTTAACCAGTCCGGCATTTTACTGGAATTCCGAGCAGCGCACATAGTATATTTAATCCTTATACCAGCTTTCTTCTCGAAAATACTATTTCTTGCATTTTAATGCTGAGGATGCCATGTACACCTTGTCTGCAATATAAAAAAGTAACATTACATGAAGACGATAATTATTAAATAAATATAATTAATTTTTACCCTAAATCATTTGTTTTCACACCTTGATGCCATAATAATTGTAACTCATCAATCAAAGGCTGCAAGTATACATCAATTAAACTTTTCGGATTGCGTAGACCTGGAACAATACAAGTTAGGAATAGATATGGACTTGTCATATACAACTCTGGCGGAAGATTATATGGAATAACAATGTCACGACCCGAAACCCGCACTAGTCGTGATGGCACCTCTCATGAAGACAAGGCCAGCCAACAGAACAACAACGCCTCTTTCAAAATTATTAAACATAAACGAATAGATAAATACAACTTATTGACAATAATAATCGATATTTACAACCCAACACAGCCCGACCGGGGTGTCACAGGTCACGAGCATCTAGAGAAGTCTGAACACGACTACAGGGCCAATAATACACAGAATAAAATTTAGAATCAAAAGACGAAGTCCGGTGCCGCGAACGCCGGCGGTCACCTTGCTCAGCTACGATAACAAAATCCTCAATCAGCTCTAACCCGCTACCGGGTAACAAATACCTGCAACTGCACGCGAGGTGCAGGGAGTAAAGTGAGTACTCCAACTCAGTGAGCAATAAAAGTAAATAATAACTGAGCAGCAAGAAAACACGTAAGGCACTCCATCATGCTATATAGAACAGTGCAACCCGTTGAGAAAACAGTAAAACCGTGAAATCCTTTAGAAAATATCTGGGCTCAGTTAAAACCTCTTTTGAAAATATCTTTCTCAACAGTTAAGCAAATGAATGCGAAACAGATAGTGCAAGTCAGCACATAAGTCAGCCCCTCGGGCACAGCACTCTATTAACAAATAACACCAGGGTATCAGGTGAACAGTGCAAGAAGTATCATGGATGCCAATGGAATGAGAGTGCTGAATGTCATGACACGTAATACAACCAGGAACCAATGCATAAGTGCAATGCAATGCATATGACCGCTGCGGCGTGCAGCCCGATCCATCCATATTTAACGTCGACGGCGCTCACTGGGGGTGTGTACAGACTTCGGAGGGGCTCCTACAGCCCAAGCGCAATAATCAAGCCATCTCGTGGCATCAACCAGGCCCTTGGCCTCAATATCAATACAGTACCGCTGCGGCGCGCATCCCGAGCCAACCATACATCCAGAAATCACTATAACACTGCTGCGGCGCGCAGCCGCATCCATGCTCAGTCCAGAAATGCACATAAGCCACTTGGGCAATATTAAAATAATAGTTCGCAGCTCAAAACGTCAATAAAATGTTGTTTAAGTTGTCAAATCTTAGAAAAAATGGTTGAGTTTGCAAAACAGTATTAAAACCCTGGACCGAGATCAAATAATATGCAAGTAATGGGAAAACAGTGATATCAATCCCTGAAGGATTCACATAGTTGGCACGAAGCCCAAACATGGCAATCAGCCCAAATAATGATGATAACAAGTAGTTTCAGTCAAATACGCGGCAAAAATCAATAATCGGGACGGACCAAGTCACAATCCCCAACGGTGCTCTACCCCACGCTCACATCCGGCGTGCAAGTCACCTCAATACAGCACTATGATGTATAGAGAGGGAATCTCTCAACTATCTATTCGTGTGCAAATCCGGGGTTTCAAATCCTCAGGATATCATTTACAAGTATTACTCACCTCGAACCGGTGAAATCTCTAGCTTGCGACGCCTTTGCCCCTCAAACCGGCCTCCACGCGCATCGAATCTATCCAAAATAAGAGCGAATACATCAGAATATGCTAAGGGAATAATACCCAATCGAAAACAATCGAAAAATAGCAAAATCTCGAAACTAGCAAAACCCGAGCCCCGGGCCCACTTCTCGAAAAATTACCAAACTCATATTACCAGATTCCTCGTCTCGCCACGAGTCCATACATACCAAGAACTCCCAAATCCGAGCTCCAATGACCTATCAAATCCAAATTTGAAATATCAAAAACTCAAGCCCTAGCTTTACCCCTTTTTGATGAATTTCAACCAATTTCCATGTTAAATCTATCATAATCTCGTGTATTTAGGCCAAGGAACTTACCTCCAATCAATCCTCCTTGAAACCCTCTTCAATTTGTCCCAAAGAGCTCTCAAAATACTCAACAATGGTGGAAAAATGACTAAAACTCGCGGATGAAATGTTTATAAACTTTCTGCCCAGGTCTGACCCCTCCTTCTTCGCGAACGCGAGGGCTATCCCGCGTTCGCGGTGCTCAAATTTTCCATCTGCCAAAAGCCCTTCGCGAACGCGTCCCACACCACTCGAACGCGAAGATTTATTCCTCATATATATACGCGAACGCGACACACATTATGTGAACGCGAAGACCAAAGAAACCTGAACCTCAATTCCTTATACGCGTTCGCGGCTACTACCTCGCGAACGCGATGCACACTCATCTACCCCTCCGCGAACGCGAACCCACACATCGCGAACACGAAGAGTAATTCACCTGCCTCCCAAAAAGCTTCTACGCGATCGCGACACCACACCCGCGATCGCGAAGCACAAATATTCTGCAACATCAAGACAACAAAATCTGCAACTCAAAATGCCAAGATTGGTCCGATCGACCATCCGAAACTCACCCGAGGCCCCCGGGACCTCAACCAAAAGCACCAACGCATACCAAAACCTCATTCAAACATGTTCCAATCATCAAAACACCTCAAACAACACCAAAACCATCAATTCACATCGAATTCAAGCCTAAGTTTTTCCAAAAACTTCCGAAACACGCATTCGATCAAAAACCCAACCAAACAACGTCCGAATGACCTGAAATTTTGCGCACACATCACAAATCACATAACGAAGCTACACCAACTCTCGGAATTCCATTCCGACCCTCGGATCAAAATCTCACCTATCAACCAGAATTTGCCAAAATTCTAACTTTGCCAATTCAAGCCTAATTCTACACCGGACCTCCAAAATCAATTCCGATTGCACTCCTAAGTCACGAATCATCCCCCGAAGCTAACCGAATCACCGAAAATCCCTGCCGAGCCCTCTAACTAAATAGTCAACATCCGGTTGACTTTTCCAACTTAAGCCTTCCTTAAAGAGACTAAATGTCTCCTTTCTTATCAAAACCAATACAAATCAACTCTAACACACCACATACCGATAACGAAACATGAAGAAGCATAAAATGGGGGAAACGAAGCAGTAACTCATGAGACGACGGGTCGGGTCGTCACATCCTCCCCAACTTAAACCAACGCTCGTCCTCGAGCGTACTCAGAGTTGCTCTAGAGGCCATCCAATAGCTGAATAACTTTACCATGCATATGCCCGGGGTGATCCCACGTCACCCTATCTCATATAGGTTCGATAACACATCATAGCTGAAATTTCACAACCCATCTAGACCATAAACCGTAGAACCACATTGCACTTTCCGAAATCATACACAAGATCAGAACCTCATGTCTATATTCAGAATAAACCCGAACCAGCTGTAATAACCCATACCTGCAACCTCAGGTGAGACCACCTGATATACCACATAATCCAAACACTCGAAACGATAGCCTCTAATCACAGCAGTTGCCCACAATAACCAAATACCGATAGAAAACCTCTTATTAGCTAAAGTCTTATTGCAACACTTTCACATACTGCCAACGATAAATGAAACACGCGATAAATCGTAACCATTTCTCAGATCAACCATTCATAAAGCCACTTCCCTTTGGCTATTACCACAACAGATTTCCGGGCCGAACCTCGATATTATCCTTCTAACAAGCTGAAATCAAATCTGTTCGTATTCATTAATGACTCCAACGATCACCTCGAATCCAACACACCACTCTGGTGATATGACACCTCAACTCAGGCCTAAGCCACAACTTGCATAACACATGCACCAATAAGAAACGATCTAGATATACTCAAATCCTAAAAATGACTCAAATGAAAGAGCCGTACCTCGAGCTCATCAATACCATCACCATACAAGGCTGAGACCCCGTCTCATATCATAGAGATAGAATACCTGAATCTACCTTGAAAGGTCATAACTCCACGTAGCCTTGCTACAATGCGCGACCCTATCCAACATTGTTACACATGAAACACCTCAAGTCCCTATGCTCAAAACCGACAGCCACACACTATTTGATTTCTGAAACCAAAGCAATTCATTACACCCACGGTGAAACAAATAATATACGTTACGCAACCCGATAGGTCATAGCCAATACTCCATTAACCGATCAACACTCAATTACTCTTCCCGCTCGACTTTCTCTATGAACACCAATAGAACCGCACCACATGTGCCCATATCCAACAAATCATAACGCCTCGCAGCACAGAAAAGCCACTCATAGATCTCCCCAGATCACCAAGTTCAATAACAATCGAATCAACCTATCCCTCAATAATACAATTCGGGGCCAACCAAGCCAACTCAAGCTAAACACGTATCCAATCAGCCTACCAACGAACTCTTTACCAAGAAGCCTGAAGCTGCTCCTTCCACTACTATAACTCCTGCCGGAGTCGTACGATACGGTTCCCGGCACCAAATAAATACCGAAATCCACAATCTCGCCCGACGACATGCCTGGCCACAAGAAACGCATCCGAAAAAGTCCCTCAATACCAGAACTGAACCAATGGTAGAAACCTCTGCACTGACATCCGCCACGAAGGCCCAATTAAGAAAAACAATCCTTCCCAGCCGTCCGCTGGTCTTTGGAATACAAACCACTCTGCTAGGACATGATCTGATGCACCTCGCCACGCAACCTGTGGCATTTTCCAACATAGCCCATAGCACAATAGTCTAGAATAACCCAACACTGAGACAACCAGTCTACACCCCAATATCATATCCAAAAATCTAATATACCAAGCAAAGAAAGATCTACTCGGGCCTCCAAATCCCAATAGCCGCTAAACGGTACCAATACACACGATCCACAACCACTACAAAGTCTGTACCTGAGAACTCCCAGTCTCTAACTCCATATAGCACACGAATCACTGTACCCGATCCCAAGTTCCGCAGTATGAATACATGTTACACCTCAAGTACCCAATCATTCCACGAAAGATATTCTAAAATTCCCCTGTGTCATCAAACAAACTCAGATACCAGCAGTCGATCTAGCAAGAAAGCACCGCAATACTAGCGTAGTATCATCAGTCTAATCACATTACCCTTTTTTCGAGACATTTACTCTCGTCAAATCACTTCCGATTAGCAGTACCATTTCCTTGATTACCTGAGGCTACCCGTTTCCTAGGAGTCTTATGAACTCCCTTTCAGAACTGAACTGTAACTTACCTCATCAAGAACTTCCGCTGATCCTATTTGGAAGAAAATAATCACGCATCCCACGCTTCGCATGCCCGTAGAAAGATATATACATCTCCAAACCACGGTAAAACCCAACAAGGACTCTCTCCCAATTCCATTTGCACAAGCTAAACTGCCAGGACTGAATCCTTCTACCCCAAACCAAGCTAAGCAAGCTGTCAGGACTCAAAAGTTTTGCTGCACAATACCTGTAAGGCTCATTATGTCGAACACATACGAAGAATTAATCATACCTTCACCATACCGACTCAGTCTACTATCAACCTATTCCATTTATCAAATTTCCCCTCTGATTCATCATCAACTTGATATTCCCCCTTGCTGTAGCACCACAATACCTCAACCCAGGTTTACCACACGAGACTCGAACATAAGACCACACTGTCTAAGACCCATAAGCCACTGAATACTCTCTCAAATGTTCCCAGAAGTACCACATTCCAGAATACTTTACTTGAAGAACTTCCTGCGAATCTGAATTCGTTACCATTACTTTCCAGATACCGATACATAGGATCCTATAATCAACATAAAAATACCACAAGCCTTGACCCTTTTCCAATGAAAACACAGTCTCTACCCACATACACAACCTTAAGACACCTGATTGCTACATGTAGAATCTTGAACACATTACAACCATTCTCGAGAGTCATTTACTCCTTATTCGAACTGCAATTTACCTGATCAAACGGACATAACCACCCGTGCCTCATTAGCACTCTGACGCCGCAGGATATGATCTCATTCCAATACAAACAAACATCTTCCTTCTCTATACACTAAGCATTCTTTATCAACAGCAGCTCAAGACATCCTATTAGTTTCACACATCTACGAAGCACCATATAACCTTTGTCAAAATTTTGCTTCACTCGCGCCATCCTCGGCTCAATTTCTGCAACCAGAACTCATCAGCCAGCATACCTCGAAACGGAACCAACATAGAACATAACCGTGCGATCAGCCAATCAACAGCAACCTCCCTAACTTGGCTCGAAGCCATATATCAGGACACACTCAATAACCCATAATACTTTTACTCTAATGATGCCACAATATCATAGTGAGATTAAACTCAAATCATCTACTAGTTTGTGAAAACACAAATCATCTAGTACTGAAATCCTCTGCAAACCTCGCATTCATCCCCACATCAGCTGAGTCCACTCTCTTAAGCGACCCAAATTTTCAAATTACAACACGTACCTTTCAACTACACATGAGATCTTCTAACGTACACATAAGGATCATACCACTTAAAAACACTCCGCAGGAGATGACCCACCTGCTTCGACTCAATTCAGTATTTCAACATACCTTCCACCATCATATACGTTACACAGTCATTTGGTCTTCCTGAGTCTGAACTCATACCGCCACATGTAATGCACTTCACTTTCCAACTAGGAGACACGAAAATATTCTTCACGCGCCCATAATTCGGGCTACACATCAAGTCACAATAGGAATCGAACACTTAACAGTTCATTTATTATCCAGCAGACTTCTTCGTCACTACCAAGTCATATAGATACATCCCTTCAGTACTAACATACTCATCACATGGATATCCAACCGCCATTCCGGCTAATAAGGACAATGCCGAACATACAAGTTCAAAACACTTGCTCACACAATCAGCACCTCGGTGCTCAAGCCATAGGCAAGGATCCGACCTCAAGTCCTCCAGACTGGCCCAACATACTCATGAAGATCACATCTCGCCCCTCGATCGGGGAATCACAAACCATCAAGGCATATATAATACTGAGCGCTCATGTGCGCATACAAACGTGTGGAAGGAATTTCAAGAGTTATCTAAAGCTGAATAAAGTACGCACGACAAGAATTCCAAGAATGGGAAGTTTTCCTAATGGTTCTGTAGCCTCCCGAGGAGAAATACAAGCGTCCCCGTACCGCTCCGCGAGACTCTACTAAACCTGCTCATGACTCGCGAGACCTAGTAACCTACTCCGAAACCTGCACTAGTCGTGATGGCGCCTCTCGTGAAGACAAGGCCAGCCAACAGAACAACAACGCCTCTTTCAAAATTAATAAACATAAAAGAATAGATAAATACAACTTAATGACAATAATAATCGATATTTACAACCCAACACAGCCCGACCGGGGTGTCACAGGTCACGAGCATCTAGAGAAGTCTGAACACGACTACAGGGCCAATAATAAACAGAATAAAATTTAGAATCAAAAGACGAAGTCCGGTGCCGCGAACGCCGGCGGTCACCTTGCTCAGTTACGATAACAAAATCCTCAATCAGCTCTAACCCGCTACCGGGTAACAAATACCTGCAACTGCACGCGAGGTGCAGGGAGTAAAGTGAGTACTCCAACTCAGTGAGCAATAAAAGTAAATAATAACTGAGCAGTAAGAAAACACGTAAGGCACTCCATCATGCTATATAGAACAGTGCAACCCTTTGAGAAAACAGTAAAACCGTGAAATCCTTTAGAAAATATCTGGGCTCAGTTAAAACCTCTTTTGAAAATATCTTTCTCAACAGTTAAGCAAATGAATGCGAAATAGATAGTGCAAGTCAGCACATAAGTCAGCCCCTCGGGCACAGCACTCTATTAACAAATAACACCAGGGTATCAGGTGAACAGTGCAAGAAGTAGCATGGATGCCAATGGAATGAGAGTGCTGAATGTCATGACACGTAATACAACAAGGAACCAATGCATGAGTGCAATGCAATGCATATGACCGCTGCAGCGTGTAGCCCGATCCATCCATATTTAACGTCGACGGCACTCACTGGGGGTGTGTACAGACTTCGGAGGGGCTCCTACAGCCCAAGCGCAATAATCAAGCCATCTCGTGGCATCAACCAGGCCCTCGGCCTCAATATCAATACAGTATTGCTGCGGCGCGCAACCCGAGCCAACCATACATCCAGAAATCACTATAACACTGTTGCGGCGCGCAGCCGCATCCATGCTCAGTCCAGAAATGCACATAAGCCACTTGGGCAATATTAAAATAATAGTTCGCAGCTCAAAACGTCAATAAAATGTTGTTTAAGTTGTCAAATCTTAGAAAAAATGGTTGAGTTTGCAAAACAGTATTAAAACCCTGGACCGAGATCAAATAATATGCAAGTAATGGGAAAACAGTGATATCAATCCCTGAAGGATTCACATAGTTGGCATGAAGCCCAAACATGGCAATCAGCCCAAATAATGATGATAACAAGTAGTTTCAGTCAAATACGCGGTAAAAATCAACAATCGGGACGGACCAAGTCACAATCCCCAACGGTGCTCTACCCCACGCTCACATCCGGCGTGCAAGTCACCTCAATACAGCACTATGATGTATAGAGAGGGAATCTCTCAAGAATAAGGGGAAATCTCCTATTTCTATCAATTAATGAGACAACTATCTATTCGTGTGCAAATCCGGGGTTTCAAATCCTCAGGATATCATTTACAAGTATTACTCACCTCGAACCGGTGAAATCTCTAGCTTGCGACGCCTTTGCCCCTCAAACCGGCCTCCACGCGCATCGAATCTATCCAAAATAAGAGCGAATACATCAGAATATGCTAAGGGAATAATACCCAATCGAAAACAATCGAAAAATAGCAAAATCTCGAAACTAGCAAAACCCGAGCCCCGGGCCCACTTCTCAAAAAATTACCAAACTCATATTACCAGATTCCTCGTCTCGCCACGAGTCCATACATACCAAGAACTCCCAAATCCGAGCTCCAATGACCTATCAAATCCAAATTTGAAATATCAAAAACTCAAGCCCTAGCTTACCCCTTTTGAATGAATTTCAACCAATTTCCATGTTAAATCTATCATAATCTCGTGTATTTAGGCCAAGGAACTTACCTCCAATCAATCCTCCTTGAATACCTCTTCAATTTGTCCCAAAGAGCTCTCAAAATACTTAACAATGGTGGAAAAATGACTAAAACTCGCGGATGAAATGTTTATAAACTTTCTGCCCAGGTCTGACCCTCCTTCTTCGCGAACGCGAGGGCTATCCCGCGTTCGCGGTGCTCAAATTTTCCATCTGCCAAAAGCCCTTCGCGAACGCGTCCCACACCACTCGAACGCGAAGATTTATTCCTCATATATATACGCGAACGCGACACACATTATGTGAACGCGAAGACCAAAGAAACCTGAACCTCAATTCCTTATACGCGTTCGCGGCTACTACCTCGCGAACGCGATGCACACTCATCTACCCCTCCGCGAACGCGAACCCACACATCGCGAACGCGAAGAGTAATTCACCTGCCTCCCAAAAAGCTTCTACGCGATCGCAACACCACACCCGCGATCGCGAAGCACAAATACTCTGCAACATTAAGACAGCAAAATCTGCAACTCAAAATGCCAAGATTGGTCCGATCGACCATCCGAAACTCACCCGAGGCCCCCGGGACCTCAACCAAAAGCACCAACGCATCCCAAAACCTCATCCAAACATGTTCCAATCATCAAAACACCTCAAACAACACCAAAACCATCAATTCACATTGAATTCAAGCCTAAGTTTTTCCAAAAACTTCCGAAACACGAATTCGATCAAAAACCCAACCAAACAACGTCCGAATGACCTGAAATTTTGCGCACACATCATAAATCACATAACAAAGCTACAGCAACTCTCGGAATTTCATTCCGACCTTCGGATCAAAATCTCACCTATCAACCGGAATTCGCCAAAATTCTAACTTTGCCAATTCAAGCCTAATTCTACACCGGACCTCCAAAATCAATTCCGGTCGGACTCCTAAGTCACAAATCATCCCCCGAAGCTAACCGAATCACCGAAAATCCCATCCGAGCCCTCTAACTAAATAGTCAACATCCGGTTGACTTTTCCAACTTAAGCCTTCCTTAAAGAGACTAAGTGACTCCTTTCTTATCAAAACCAATCCAAATCAACTCTAACACACCGCATACCGATAACGAAACATGAAGAAGCATAAAATGGGGGAAACGGAGCGGTAACTCATGAGATGACATGTCGGGTCGTCACAAACAAACACCGGCCAATATGAATATGGTGCAGTAGAGACAGCAAATGGAGTAAATCTATGTCACGATCCAAACCCCGGTCGTGATGGCGCCTAACACACTGCTAGGCAAGACCGACCATTTACACAACCTTAACCAAATAAACTAGATGGATAAATGAATATTCACAAGTAAAAATAACAATTTAAATGTGGAATCTCTGAAATAATTTCTAACCTCCGAGAACCCCAAAATAAAATACTAAATAGCCCACAGATCTGGTGTCACGAACATGAGCCTCTAATACAAAATATTCACCTAATCACAAGTCTGTCTAGGAAAGAAAATACGAATAAAAGGTTAAAGATAGATGGGAGAGATCAAGGCTGAGAACGCCATGCAGCTACCTCGATACTCCCAGATAAACGCTGCTCAGCCAACAAGTCCTCACTCACCCTGTGGTGTACCTGAATTTGCACACAAGGTGCAACAAGTATTGTGAGTACTTCCAACCCAGAAAGTAATAAATATAAATAAAGTTTGAGGATAAGAAATCCTAAATAACACAAAGTAAAGCTATAAATACAATAAAACAGCGAGGACAATTATAATAATACCACAACAGATAAAGAATAAATGACAATTAAAATATGCAATGCAACACATAAATTGGTACTCTCCAGTACCCCGCTGCGGCCGTACAGCCCGCTCCATTTATTTAACGTCGACGACACTCACTGGGGGTGTGCAGACTCCGGGAGGGGCCCCTTACGGCCCAAGCGCAATAATAAGCCATATCGTGGCATCAAACAGGCCCTCGGCCTCATATCAATATCAATATCATACCACTGCGGCGTGCAGTCCGATCAGATACTCAGTCCAAAATCACATAAGCCTTTCGGCATAATACTATAAAAATATTCAGCCCAAACATCATTTGAAAATATTACTTTAGTTTCTACTTTTAGAGAAATGGCTGAGTTTACAAAAACAGTGTTAAATACCAGGACTGAGTTTAATATCTAGAAATACGGTAAGAACCAGTAAAAATAATCCCTGAAGGATTCAAGTAGTTGGCACGAAGCCCAATTATGACAATTAATCCATTTTCATAAGGATATCACAAAACTACAATCAATCAGGTAGTAATTTTATTAAGCGGGACGGACCAAGTCACAATCCCCGACGGTGCTCTACCCCACGCCCATTATCCGGCGTGCAAGTCACCTCACATAGCACTACGATATGCAAATTCGGGGTTTCAAACCCTCAACACAGCATTTACATTTATTACTAACCTCAAGCCGGCCAAAGTCCTAGCTTGCTATGCCCTTGCCTTTCGAATTCACCTCTTCGTGCGTCGAATCTGACGAAAACCACAACGAATACGTCACAATATGCTAAGGGAATAAAACCCAACGAAAAGACTCGAAAAACATCGAAAATCATGAAGTTGGCAAAACCCGAGCCCCGGGCCCACTTCTCGAAAAATTATAAATTTTACATCACCGGATTCCTTATCTCGCCACGAGTCCATGCATATAAAGAACACCAAAATCGGAGTCCAAATGACCCCTCAAATTCCCATTTTTGTTCTCTTAGGTTTCAAGCCCTAAACCACCATTTTTGACCTTAATTCCTTGAGTTTTCAGTGTAATTTCATGTATTTGCATGATAAAATTGTGTTCTAAGTCCAAGAATGCTTACCTGATCGAAGTCCTTGAATTTCCTCTTCAAAATCGCTCAAGAACACCCCAAGTCCGAAGTTAAAAATATGTTTCTGTAAAACTTCGCGAAGGGATTAAAACCCACTTCTGATCTGTTATTTCCGCTTCTGCGGTGCCTTTGTCGCTTCTGCGACTACCGAATCTGCGGTCACTTTCCGCTTCTGCGGAATCTCACTTATTGCCTTGGACCGCTTTTGCGGTCACTAACCGCTTCCGCGGAAGCCGCTTATGCGGGAAATAGTCCGCTCCTACGGAAATCTCCAAAATTCTCAACCTCGCTTTTGCGACTCCTCATACGCTTTTGTGGAACCGCTTCTGCGGTCCATTTCCGCAGAAGCGAAAATACTAGATACCAGACCACTCAGCAGTCCTTAAACTCCAAATTTCATCCCGTTAGCCATCCGAAATCACCCTAAGCCCCCGGGACCTCAACCAAAAATACAAACATGATCCAATACCTTATTCAAACTTGCTCCAATCATTAAAACACCTCAATCAACACTAAAACCATCGTTTCTCATCGAATTCAAGCCTAAGTTCTTCCAAAACTTTCGAAACACGCATTCGATCAAAAACCCAACCAAAACACCTTCGAATGACCTGAAATTTTGCACACACATCCCAAATCACCTAACGAAGCTACTGCAACTCTCGGAATTCCATTCCAACCCCCGGATCAAAATCTCACCTATCGACCGGAATTCGCCAAAATCCTAACTTTGCCAATTCAAGCCTAATTCTACTCCGGATTGATCACACTCCTAAGTCAGAAATCATCCCTCGAAGCTAACCAAATCATCGGAATTCATATCCGAGCCCTCTATCACAAAAGTCAACGCCCGATTGACTTTTCCAACTTAAGCCTTCTTAAAAGAGTCTAAGTGTCTCATTTCTTATCAAATCCAATCCAAATCAACTCGAACACATCTAATACTGATACTGAAACATAAGGAAATAGAAAATGGGAAAAACGGGGCGGTAACACACGTGACGACGGATCGGGTTGTCACAATCTATCTATGCATAATCCCAACCTAATGTTTCTTGGTTCACTAGCAAACTCGGGGAACACCCTATCAAAATGCTTCCATGCTTCTCCATCTGACGGATGGCAGAGTATACCAGGTGGTCTTCTATGTTTGTAGTGCCATCTCATATGAGGAGCAAAGCTCATTGATGCATACAACCTCTTTAACCTAGGTATAAGAGGTAAGTAATGCATCGGTTTAACTGGAACATTCTTTTTTGTATTGGCATTTGTGACTTCCTTAAAACGAGGCTGATTACAGGCTAATCTCGCCATCATTCTATTCAGAGAGTTTCTAGATTATAGATTAATCAAAACTTTTGCTTTAAAATATTCAGTTAAGTGAAGAAACTAATGAAACTAATGCAAAATATTGTAGCTAATGTCAAATTATAATCTGGAGGACAGAAAATAAGAAGTAGATAACTTAATTAGAGTTGTAAATAATGTCTAATTGATATAACCAACTCCATAACAACTAATAATATGTAGCCGCTCTTTATTTTGAAACCAAAATCCAAAGGTAAAATCTATTTAGAACTATAATTTTCTTCTTTTTACCAAAATCCAAAGGTAGAATCTATTTAGAACTATATTTTATAAAGTTATTGTGATTATCAATATAAATATAGAATATTTTTGTCTCCTTTTGTGAATGAAGTGCTGCAATAAATTGGACCAGTTTATTTATTCGGAACTGGTATGGGTTTACTATATCCTCTACATCTATTTTGAGTCTGTTTTTTTTATAAATCAAAATGTAGGACTCTCTAAACAAAGAAACCTATTAACAAGTTCAACAATGATAATACTCACTGTATTTTGGTATTCAATTACTTGCAATTATTACAAATATTCTAAATATGGCTTAATTAGTTCACACTTGATTTCTCAATAAAACCAACTTCTTTATTGCGGCTCCTTTTTATTGAATTAAAATTTGTATATATAT
Source organism: Nicotiana attenuata (assembly GCF_001879085.1). NCBI lineage: Eukaryota > Viridiplantae > Streptophyta > Magnoliopsida > Solanales > Solanaceae > Nicotiana > Nicotiana attenuata. Next base: position 29,417,784 of record NC_031989.1, read on the forward strand.
ATATATACTTGTATCTTGTGCCCACAATTAGCAGATAGCAATATTAATTAAGAAAAGTAGAAGAATGGTGACCCATTGTTTGTTTATTTTTATTTCTTTGCTGATTATTTGTAGAACAGAAAGTCTCCTTGTTAATATCACTATACTTGAAAGTGCCATAGCAAAAGGAGCAGGTAACCTTTTTTCTTTTTGTCTTCTTCAATTCATTTAGTTTCTTCTTTTTTCTTTTTTGGTTATATATTTTCACAAAACATCTTGTTTTTTAATATTCTTAACTGTTCAGAATTTTTCTCGATGTGTGATACTGTATATGTTAGCACACATGTCGCTAGATTGAACTCCTAATGTTTTAATTACAGTATTTAAAGGGTTCTTTTTCCTAATTAAAACTCCAAATTTGACAGGCTACTGGACTCCATTATGGAGGGGCAAGGATATTCGAAGCTATTATGGCTGATTTATTGGCCCAAGGAATGAGTACAACTGAAAATGTGCAGATCTGCAATAATCCTTAAATTCGTATAACAAAGTAGGGTTTGGGTGGGGGAAACTTACCTGGCAGTGGAGGATCTCGACGGACTTGCAGCGGCGCCGGCGAGTGCTGCTCGTTGATGGAAGCGGCGGGTTTAGGTGGGGGGAAGTTTAAGTGAAAGAGAGAGAAGAGAGAAGGAAGAAAAGAGGAAAAGAAAAAGAAAGGAAATGGCTGAGGGTTTTTTAAAAAACTCTCCGACCTATTCGGTCGGTAATTTGGTCAAAAGTAATCAACCTCGTTTTACTAAACATTTCCGACCAAATCGGTCGCTATTTCTTTATTTATTTGTTTTCGACCGAATTGGTCGCTAAAAATGACGCGGAATTTTCCGCCAAAATTTACGACGAACATAGACGGAATATTAGTCGTAATTATAATTAAAAATTAAAAAATATATTTTTATGAATATTCTGACCGATTCCGTCGGAAATTTCCGACTACTTTTTTCCGTCGGAAATTTCGGTCGGAAATTGGCCGTTTTTTAGTAGTGTCATAATGTTATGGGCAATGTTTATCTTCGGAAAATTTCGGAATCTGGACACGTGGGTAATTTTATCGACTTTCCTAGCAGAGTTGGAAATTATTGTAAATTTAATTGTTATGAGTATTAGAGTATATTCTCATTGGTTTTCGCATATATAGACTAGTTTTGGAGCGTTGGGAATCGGTTGGAGTTGTTGGAAAGGCTTGGGAGCCGGTTATGGAATTTCGGCACGAGGTAAGTCTCTTTTATAACCCTGTGAGGGGGAACTTACCCCTAGGTGTTGTAAATTGATGTGTGCTACTTGTTGTGGGGGCTACGTATGCGCAAGGCGACGAGAGCCCGTACGTAGCTACATTCATGTTATTGTCCGGGTAGGCTTAGGTTCATATCATGCTGTAACTGTACAATTTGAGCAGTCTCTGGCCTATTAAATTCCTCAGTTTTTCTTTACCACTTGAGACTAGACGGGCTATTGTAGAGACTTCACAAGTTCATGTTAGTCATCGAATAATTGTACTCCTCTTACGGAATGATTCCGCGATATATATATATGTTTCATTGAAAGGTTTTTTGTTAAGGAAATTATAACTCACACGTTTATTCGTGAGTGGGGTCAAGGACCCGTCAAAGCTTCTTATTCTAATTGGATCGGGTCGTTCGCATCGGCAGGATTATGTATTTCACTCTTATGGGATCGGGCCGTTCGGCTCGGCACGGTTTATGTACCACACTCTCATGGGAGCAGGCTGTTAGCCTCGTTAGATTAATAGATGCATCTATGGTTCGTGCCGTTCGATCCTCGACAGTGCACAATTTAATTATTATGTTGGATCTGACCGTATGCCTCGACATTTCCTATATCATATCCTCAAGGAATCGTGCGTAATATTCGACAAAAAACTAGTGTATCCGTGAGTTTTTCGGATTGAACTAATTGGATAAGGTCCACTATACCTATATGGGTGCTCCAGTTAAGGAGGGAATTTCTAATGTAAAGCATGAGTTTATTGCAAAGAGGAGGACTGTACTACGTATCTATGCTCGTTTATTGCGTTTATTTGTCCTGCCTCATATCTACTTATCATTTTTGTACCTGATATTATTGGACCACTAGTAAGTGTCGATGTCGATCCCTCGTCACTACTCCTCCGGGGTTAGGCTAGATACTTACTGGGTACACGTTGTTTTATGTACTCATACTAGACTTGCTGTATATTTTGTTGTACCGACACATGTATGTATAGTGGCATTGTGGGCGCAGCAACATGGTTGATGCGGGGACTTAGGTGAGCTGTATTCTATGTTACGATTCGCAGCCAGCATAGTCTCCTTCAGAGTATTTATATTTCTCTCTCTTCTGTCCAAGTTGTATCCGGACAGATGCTGTATTTTATCTTATTTCCTAGTTGATGCTCATGCACTTGTGACACCGGGTTTTGGGACGATTATGGGGTATTCAGTATTGAAATGGTTAGATCATAATTACTCTGTAAATTCCATTGTTTACTAGTTAAATTGAAGAAAATTATGATTTTAAAAATATTAAAATGAGAACTAAATTAACTACTTAGTGTTGGCTTGCCTGATAGTGGTGTCCGGCGCCATCACGACCTTTTATAGATCTTGGGCCGTGACACAAGCTGCACAGTAAGGATTCACGAAGGTCAATAGAAAACATATACTACCTAAGAAAAAATATCCTTTAACACATATAGTATAAGAAGATGATGCTGTCACGACCCCAATTTTCCTCCGTAGGATGTCATGATGGCACCTAGTCTCTAAGACTAGGTAAACCTAACATACATGCGGAATATAACTGAAATAACGAATAACTCTCAAGTACTCAACAACTACTATAAAGAAAACTCCACAACTCAGCATATACAACTTCCAGAAACCTGGTGATAACAAGTCACAAGCTCTACAAATAAGTCTCCGAAGTTGCGGACGCCGGCAGGTATACCTTGAAGTCTCCGAAGCTGAGCTCGTCTCGCTAGTGCTTGGATTGGTAGAAGGTACCTGGATCTGCTGTCACGCCCCGACCTCAGGAAGCCGGCGCTCAACTGAGATACCCCAGTCAAGCAAGCCTGTTGTCACAACCCAAAATCCATTAAAGGTCGTGATGGCGCCGGACACCGCTGTCAGGCAAGCCAACAATAAATAACTAATTTGGTTCTCATTTTTAATAGTTTTGAAATCATAGTTTTCCTTCTATTAAATAGTAGAAGATGGAAATTACAAAGTAAATAATAATGTTTTTAACAATCTCAATACCGAATAACCCATAATCACCCTAGAACCCGGTGTCACGAGTAAATGAGCATCAACTAGGAAATAAAAATAAAATACAACATCTGTCTGGAATAAAAATTTGGACAGGAAAGAAATTATAAATACTCTGAAGGAGACTCTGCTGGCTGCGGGTCGTAATATGGAATGCGGCTCACCTAAGTCCCCGCATTAACCACGCCGCTGCACCCACAAGGCCACTAAATATGTATGTGCCTGCACAACAAAATGTGCAGCAAGTGGTATGAGTACGTAAACAACACGTACCCTGTAAGTATCCAGTCTAACCTCGAATAAGTAGTGACGAGGGGTCGACTCCGACACTTACTATGGGCTATAAATAAAATGCCAATGTTATAATTTAAACATGGGTTACATAGAACGGCTGTATGCTCAATATTATGAAGTAAGTACGCAATTATTTTATAATTAAGAAATCTCCAAATTTATTTCTCGTCATATAACAATTTATCTCAGGCCAATTAGGCAATATAATTTATTATAAATTCTAAAGCGATCAATTCAATCATGCGCAAATTATGCCGAGGTCGTACAGCCCGATCCAACATATAATTATAAACTGTGCACTGCTGAGGGTCGAACGGCACGAACGGCACGAACCAGATGCATCTATTTAACCTGCCGAGGTGAAAGGCCCGCTCCCATGAGAGTAGTGGAAATTTTACCCAGCTCGCGCGCGGAAATATATTTGCGACGCGGTTGCACAAAGATTTCTTAAGTTATTATTATAATATTCCTCAATTTTTTTCAAAGACACGAAGTTCGAATGAAAACCTTTAAAATCTCAAATTCCTCAATTTCAACTCTTTTCAAGGCAATTAATAAGCAAACTCAATCTCGTTTCTTCTCAAGGCAAATAATAACATAAGTCAAACAACAATATCACCAAGGCATGGTGTAAACCTAAAACTACCCGGACATAGGCATAACTAGTAGCTACGTACGGACTCTCGTCACCTCGTGCGTACGTAGCGACCACAAATAGAAGCACATGTTAATTTAGTTTACCTATGGGTTTAATTCCCTTTTACAAGGTTAGAAAGGAGACTTACCTCGCTCCAAAGTTCCATAACCGGCTCCCAAGCCATTCAAACAACTCAAATCGATGCCCAACGCACCAAAACTAGTCAATAAATGAGCAATTCCATGAATATATACTTTACTACTCATTACAAACTTATTTACTACAATTTCCAACTCCGTTGAAAAAGTCGATAAAAATCACCCACGGCCCCACGTGCCCGGATTTCGAAAATTTTCGAAGATAAGCTTTACCCATAACCCCACGAACTCAAATATATAATTTATTTCCAATTCCATTCCCAAATTCGTGGTCAAAATGCAAAAATACTAATTTCTAGGTTTTCTACCAAAAACCCACAATTTCTACAATTTTCCGTGTTTAAATCCTTATACAAACCATGTATTTAACTTATAATAAGGTGGGAATAACTTACCTTGATATAGATGATGAAAACCCCCACTTGAAGCTCCCAAAATATCGTCCAACCAAGAGAGAATGGACGAAAATGGGCCAAATCCCCGTTTTAATAAACTTCACTGCCCAGACGTCTATCGCACCTGCGGACCAACAGCCGCTTCTGCGGCTCCGCAGGTGCGGTCAAAATCCCGCTCCTGTAGCCCTCACTGCCTAGCCAAGGCTCGGACATGGGGACAAAATGCCGCATCTCCGCAAATCGCTTCTGCGATGGACAGTGCGCACCTGCGATGGTTTTCACTTCTGCGCCTCCCCTGGCTGCTTTTGCGGCTCCGCACCTACGGCCAAAACCTCGCAGGTTTGGTTACACCAGATACCAACTGCCTCAGCATTCCCTTAGTCCAAAACTTGCTCCGTTAACCGTTGGGGACACACCCGAGGCCCCCAGAGCCTTAATCAAACAACGCTAAACCCATGAATCTCACTCCAATTCAAGCTTAATGAACTTTAGAACTTCAAACTTCTACATTCGATGCCGAAACCTATCAAATCACGTCCGATTGACCTCAAATTTTGCACACAAGTCACATTCGACATTACGGTCCTTCTCCAACTTTTGGAATAAGATTCCGACCCCGATATAAAAAAGTTCACTGTCGGTCAAACTTCTCAAAACCTGCAGATTTCTAACTTTAGCCAACTGACCCCAAAATGACCTACGGACCTCCAAATCCACTTCCGGACGAGCTCCCAATACCAGAATCACCATACAGAGCTATTCTCAAACTCTGAATCCCAAACGGACATCGATAACATTGAAATGCACTTGAACCCAAATTTATGAAATTCTTCCAAAATGCTAACTACCACAATAGGCGCCGAAACGCTCCGGGTCATCCAAAACCTGATTCGAACATATGCCCGAGTCTGAAATCATCATACGAACCTTCTGGAACCTTCAAAACCCGATTCCGAGGTCGTTTACTCAAAAATCCAACCTTAGTCAATTGTTCCGACATAAAGCTTCCGAAATGAGAATTTTCTTTACAAATCAACTCTGAACTTCTGAAATTCCAATTTCGATTACGCATACAAGTTACGCATACAAGTCATAATACCTGAAGTGAAGCTACTCATGGCCCCAAACTGCTGAACGACGCGCTAGAGCTCAAAACGACCAATCAGATCGTTACATTCTCTCCCACTTAAACATACGTTCGTCCTCGAACGTGCTAAGAACTGCTATGGAGTTGTCTGAAATCACTGTTTAATACTTTGTGCACCTACCCGTGCTACCATAAATCAGTTGAGCACACTAGTTCGAGCCAATATGAAGATTCTCCCTTTTTATTTGATCAAATAAGCCTCAGAGCCAAATTCCAACATCCGGAACTCTCCATCGCGCCTGCTTTCAACATACGAACACCGTATCAATCACTACGCGATGCACCAATACATGATTGCGTACCTCTGCTGAATCCACACTATGTACTGCGTAACTCACATGACCATAATAACATCCTCTGATAACAATAGCCGAAGTTTCATGAATTTGATGCTCACAACACACCTTATGAAACATACAAGTCCTGCTCCAACTCTTGCAATACTGCTACGACGGAAGAGATGTGTACGAATTCATAACCAACTGCCGGGTCAACAATTCATCAAGTTTCTCCTCTTTACAAGAACCATTACCTCATCCTGGACTGAATATCGATATTTACTCTTTAATGTGACATATAAATTTGATCGCATTGATCCCCAGGTCCAATAATCTCGTGTCACCCAGTACAAGCTGCTCGGGCAATAAGCCACCTCAGACACTACCGAAAAATCTCATATGATGCCACGTTGCCAACGAGCTACAAACTCGAATGTGATACATAAAGAAACAAACTCTGGAAAGAACTACTCAACCCATGTATCTAATTTAAACAACCGGAAAAGATGTTATGAAGCTTCCTCAGAAAATGAGAAGCAAAACACACAATAATAGATATAGGAAATCGTTACTTAACATCACACTATTGCGGCGTGCAACCCGGTTCACACATGATACCATTGCGGCGTGCAACCCGATCCAACCATGATATACGTTGCGGCGTGCCACCCGAGCTAAAATGCTCATACATGCGAAATACCTGAATGCCAACCATAAGCACGCGAAGTGCATAATACAAATCCTGGGGAGACGGATAATGCCATACACTACAAAACTCAAGCACAACCAAGGTGCAGTAAATGACCTGCATCTCGAGAGCCATCCTGCTCGTATAGCACCACAACTACACGGGATCTCATGACGAGTGCGAATAATCAAACCACCTCACAACCCACCTAGCATAATATAGATTACACGGAATAGCTGACGACAGAAATAACATCGAAGGCCTGAAGACTCCTCCGTAAACAATGCTAAGCTGAAATGAACACATCCGACCTGATGTAGAGCCCACATTCACATTTAGATCCATCGACGGACCTCAAGCCGATTCTGACCGTACCACACTGGGCTAATAACCTTTCAAGGATCCACACTAACCCTTTTTTCCATGACACACAAGAACAGTCGTCAATCTGGAACAAACATCCACAGTTCGCAACCAAATGAATAGAGCGCCTTTCAGGCTTAAACTCTCACATTAGCGATAGTACCATAGTGTCCATACTTGGTTAAATCTTCAATCAATCAAGTGACTATATGTCACACTTATAGCATCTTCTCGTGGGATACACTCCCACAACCTTCCGCACCAGATAACAAGTCTGCACATCCTTCCACCGGTCATAATAATGATGTAAGGAAATCGAAAATCCGCAAATTAGTATACCAAGCCTCTTACACAGGACACCGATCCAAGGTGACGCTAAAGATAATACCAGATTACTCTAACCATCTGAATCCTTTCCTGCTCGTCCGAGCTTGTGATATTCTTGTCAACATCGACCGCAACCTTGATCCTCAACTTCCAATTCCCATGCTACCCACTGCACTTAATCATGCCAATACGCATGAGTACAAGAATTTCATCATAACTCCTGAACCACTAATAGGGTACACACTTCATCATATAGAAACCCTTCACTTAACTCATTTCATGAGAATCATTGTAACACGTGACTGAATTCCCATAATCGCAGAAATACAAACCTCGAGTGGTGGTCTAAACTACCAAAATTCTTTTTGGGATCCATCTACACATAACATGCCATAATACTCGAACGCCTCCAAGTAAAGCCAATTACGACGGCCGTCAAGCCTTGCACCTACCACCACAAATCACCTACATAACTTAACCCGCTGAAGGAACTGATCTTTACCACCATCATGCCAATTCAACCCTTGCTAACCGATCTGACTTCTTTTATACTCTGGACTTGCCTTAGGAATGATAATCGCTCCATTCAAACATAACAAACTCACATCCGCACTCATCTCGAGTGACCTTATTGACGAGACCACGATGTCTCAAAACCCACGAACCATCTCATACCCTCCTTGTGCGTATATTCGCATCTCCAACTGGTACACCCGTTCTGACAATTCCTCTATGAATCCGAAGTTATTTTCTCCCATTCCTCCAATGCTACACCACATATCGAAGAAAACATAGGACACTACAAGCCCCTTTTCATAATCCGCTACAAAAGCTCGAGACTCAAGCATACTACGGACTCGAAATCCTTAGGCACCACACTTTAACTTTTGAATCCACTTGGACCGTTGTTGAGAGTCACCCACTCTGACTTGGTCTCGAATATAGTCAGCTCCAAGGCTCTGCTAGCATATGAACACCCTCTCAGAGAAGCACCCGGCGGAATCACCTTCCTTGTAAATCATCTCTACACGAAGCATAAATCCTGAGTCTTCCCAAAGCCTGAATATGAATCGATGAGTCCAATCATAGCACACATTCCTCAAATCCTTTGTTCAAATTACCACTAATGTTCTCTTTCCTTAGTCGAAATAACCCACTAATATGCCGATAACCAGAAACCTCACAAGTAGACAACCAAGCAATCCAATCATACGTGGTGGGGCTCTCCCACTTAGCTCGAAGCTACCATTACAAAACTCTGGAAACCTCAAGGTTTCCTTATCCCCTATTGACATGATCTTGCGCAATCACCCCGCCAAATGCCTCGAAATCTTTCTGTTAAACATGTTATGAACACTTTGAATCACTAGCCACATTTACATATTCGATCTCTTACTGGATAGCCAATAAAATTCTTCGTCGAAGCTTCGTCAACACCACACAACTGCTAACCTGCTCACAGGAGATAACTCACCTGTTGAAATTCCATGTCGAAACCTTCCAAGGACGCTGCACTGGGTACCATTACTATGAAATCCTTAAACCATCCTGAGCCCGTGCTCATTCACCAGTTGTACAAGTCCGTTCACTCCTCAAGAACATCAACTAAAGGTGCCACAATACGTTCCAATCCAAAGTCGTGTTATATCCTCCTTCATATCAAGCAACTCTTTTCTGTCGTATCCAACCTTCCTCCGTATAGCAGCCAATACTCCAATTAAGCCCGTAGACCTAGTCACTATCCACCATGAATCCCAAATCACTCAAAACTTTCCTCAAGGCGTGCAACTATCCTACCACATAACCCATATGCTACTCTGCCACTCTCCCACTTTGGTCAAACCCTCTCCTTTAAGAAACTACTCGACTTCTGCTTCTTTCACATGGCCTTCTAGAAATTTAACCACCACAAGGACCTCCCACATGTCCTTCCTTATCCTTCGCTGCCCAGTTGTTGCCTTAAATAAAAATCCATCTCTGTGGCACCTGAACCAATAAATCGCCATCGGCTCGAAACCTCCCTGAATATCATCTTCCTTGAATCCTCAACACCAGGAACACCGATTCAATCCTAAACCACCGCACACCGCGATCTCTGACAGTCGCTCCCCCGGCACTATTTCACAATACTCTGCCCAAAGGCGAATTGAAGAAGACCATAACACCGGCGAACTTAACGCATTCAACAAGGACGACGACACCACATCACAGATGAAAATTCCACCATGCCTGAAAATACCACGTCTCTTTACTCCATCAACCTAAAACTGAACATTCTTAGTCTGATTGCCTTTCCTCCACCGGAAATAAAATATTGAATCTCTGAATGTGCACTGAGTAAACCCTCCTTTAAAGTCATTCACTGCCTCGACGCATGGACAAGCATCCTACTATTACACAAATACTATGCAATAGCAGTGTACGAATCGTCATAACAATCAATGTCAAATATTAAAACCTTAGATAATACTGATACTGAGGTGAGACGACAGAACGACCTTTCGCAAGGTGACTGCAATAGCCCAATCAAATATGCAGGGAGAAACATCTTGCGCCACATCTGTAGTACCATTCAAATTCCTCGAATCCCAATTTATAGCAAGCTCTTCACGTCGCATAAGATTGAATAGGAAAGAAACAAAAGCATATGCCTCAAAGGAATCAAATCGCACGATGAGGAATCAAGAAGGGAAGTATTCCTAACATCCCTGTAGCCTCTCGAAGATAAGTACAAACATCTCCGTACCGATCCGCAAGACTTTACTAGACTCGCTCATGACTTGTGAGACCTAAGTGAACCTAGTGCTCTGATACCATGTTGTCATGACCCAAAATCCATTAAAGGTCGTGATGGCGCCAGACACCGCTGTCAGGCAAGGCAACAATAAATAATTAATTTGGTTCTCATTTTTTATAGTTTTGAAATCATAGTTTTCCTTCAATTAAATATTAGAAGATGCAAATTACAAGGTAAATAATAATGCTTTTAACAATCTTTATACTATAACCCATAATCACCCCAGAACCCAATGTCACGAGTGCATGAGCATCAACTAGGAAATAAAAATAAAATACAGCATCTGTCCGGAATAAATTTGGACAGGAAATAAAATATAAATACTCTGAAGGAGACTTCGGTGGTTGCGGGTCGTAATGTCGAATGCAGCTCACCTAAGTCCCCGCATTGACCACGCCGCGGCGCCCATAAGGCCACTAAATATGTATGTGCCTGCACAACAAAATGTGCAGCAAGTGTAGTATGAGTACGTAAACAACACGTACCCAGTAAGTATCCAGTCTAACCTCGAAGAAGTAGTGAGGAGGGGTCGACTCCGACACTTACTATGGGCTATAAATAAAATGCCAATGTTATAATTTAAACATGGGTTATATAGAACGACTGTAAGCTCAATATTATGAAGTAAGTACACAATTGTTTTATAATTAAAAAATCACCAAATTTATTTCTCATCATTTAACAATTTATCTCAGGCCAATTAGGTAATATCATTTATTATAAATTTCAAAGCAATCAATACAATCATGTGCAAATTATGCCGAGGTCGTACGGCCTGATCAACCATATAAATATAAACTGTGCACTGCCGAGGGTCGGACGGCACGAACCATATATGCATCTATTTAACCTGCCGAGCCGATCGGCACGCGGTTGCACATAGATTTCTTAAGTTATTATTATAATATTCCTCAATTCTTTTCAAAGACAGGAATTTCGAATGAAAACCTTTAAAATCTCAAATTCCTCAATTTCAACTCTTTTCAAGGCAATTAATAAGTAAACTCAATCTCGTTTCTTCTCAAGGCAAATAATAACATAAATCAAACAACAATATCAACAAGGCATGGTGTAAACCTAAAACTACCCGGACATAGGCATAGCTAGTAGCTACGTATGAACTCCCGTCACCTCGTGCGTAGGAGCCCCTATAAATAGAAGCACATATTAATTTAGTTTACCTATGGGGTTAATTCCCTCTTACAAAGTTAGAAAGGAGACTTACTTCGCTCTAAAGTTCATAGCTGGCTCCCAAGCCTTTCAAACAACTCAAATCGATGCCCAACGCTCCAAAACTAGTCAATAAATGAGCAATTCCATGAATATATACTCTAATACTCATTATAATCTTATTTACTACAATTTCCAACTCCGTTCGAAAAATTAATAAAAATCACCCTCGAGCCCACGTGCCCGGATTCCGAAATATTTTGAAGATAAGCTTTACCCATAACCCCACGAACTCAAATTTACAATTTATTTCCAATTCCATGCCCAAATTCGTAGTCAAAATCCAAAAATACCAATTTCTAGGTTTTCTACCAAAATTCCACAATTTCTACAATTTTCCATGTTTAAATCCTTATACAAACCATGTATTTAACTTATAATGAGGTGGGAATAACTTACCTTGACATAGATGATGAAAACCCCCCACTTGAAGCTCTCCAAAAATCGTCCAACCAAGAGAGAATAGAAGAAAATAGGCCAAATCCCCGTTTTAAAGAAACTTCACTGCCCAACCGTCTTTCCCACCTACGGACCAACAACTGCTTCGGCTCCACAAGTGCGGTAAAAATCCCGCTCTTGTGATCCTCACTACCCAGCCAAGGCTCGCACCTGTGGACAAAATGTCGCATTTGTGCAAATCGCTTCTGCGATGTACAGTGCGCACCTACGATGGCTTTCGCTTCTGCGCCTCCCCTGGCCACTTCTGCGGCTCCGCACCTGCGGCCAAAATCTCGTAGGTGCAGTTACACCAGATAGCAGCTGCCTCAGCATTCCCTTAGTCCAAAACTTGCTCCGTTAACCATCCGGGACCCACCCAGGCCCCGAAGCCTTAACCAAATATACCAACATGTCCCAAAGCACATTACGAACTTAGTCAAGCCTTCAAATCACATCAAACAACGCTAAAGCCAAGAATCACACTCCAATTCAAGCTTAATGAACATTAGAACTTCAAACTTCTACATTAGATGCCGAAACCTATCAAATCACGTCCGATTGACCACAAATTTTGCACACAAGACACATTTGACATTACGGACCTACTCCAACTTTCGAAATCGGATTCCGGCCCGGATATCAAAAAGTCCACTCCCGGTCAAACTTCTCAAAACTTTCAAATTTCTAACTTTCGCCAACTGACCCCAAAATGACCTACGAACCTCCAAATCAACTTCCGGACGCTCTCCCAATACCAGAATCATCATACGGAGTTATTCTCAAACTTGGAATCCCAAACGGACATTGATAACATTGAAATGAACTTCAACCCAAATTTATGAAATTCTTTCAAACTAACTTCCACAATAGGCGCCGAAATGCTCCCGGGTCAGCCAAAACCCGATCCGAACATACGCCCAGGTCCGAAATCATCATACGAACCTGCTGGAACCTTCAAATCTCGATTCCGAGGTTGTTTACTCAAAAATCCAGCCTTAGTCAATTCTTCCAACTTAAAGCTTTCGAAATGAGAATTTTCTTTCCAAATCTGAGCTTCTGAAATTCCAATTCCGACCATGCGTACAAGTCATAATACCTGAAGTGAAGCTACTCATGGCCCGAAACTGCCAAACGACGTGCTAGAGCTCAAAACGACCGGTCAGGTCGTTACAACTGTTCAATACCTTCTACCCGAACTTACCCATGAATAAAGTGAAGGTGCATTTCCATTAATTAGACAACAAGAAGATCACGTGAACAACATAGTTTTTTTTTACCATTAGTTACTTCATTAATAATTCTCAAAATACATTACACATTCATAGTTTGAAGTGGAACATGTGATACAAATACAACATTTCTAGTTTGACTCTCCCAACACCAATATACAACCCACACTATGTCTACGGAGCCTCCAACGAATACAAAAGAGTACTATGATAGCGCCGGAAACAAGGCCCCGTCTATACCTCGAAACATTATACATAAGGAACAAAAGATACAAGACCCCAAATGAAGTGGGGCTCACCAAGTCAGCTGAGAAGAGGTTTGCCACTATCACTGATCGATGCCGCCTGCTGCGGAACCACCTGCATCCATTATAGCTCATTTCATAGTCTTTCACTCGTCTTTTCATTTCATTGGAACTAGTGGCCACAAGTGTAATTTCATTCTTGGTATAATGGCCACATTTTATATCTCATCCTCACTTCTTTCACTTTTAAGTATCATCATAGGTTATCAACAATAAGAGTTTTTATAATCAAGACTTTTAACACATGCATATGAATAATAGGAGTTCTAACACATTGAGTTTTCTTTCCAAGAACAAGGCATAATAAATCTTGCATTGAAACACGAATTGAAGTCATAGCATTTTGATACATAAACCATGCTTGAATACATTCCTGAGGGAGAACATAATATGATAGGAGCATTTGGCACACATTTTAGTACATAACTTTCGAGACAAGCTTGTTCAGAATAGTCAAATTTATAAGGAATAACTCGAAACATGAGGAATAAAAGCTTACCCCATCATATTTGAAACTTACAAGAACATCGTGGGATTCGATTCTAAGAGAGAAGCTTGGCCATTTCCTTAAATTACTACAATATTTCAGAAATCCTAGCAACTTTAATCTATTTAGAGACATAACAAAATTGAAGTATAATTAGGAAAATATTTGTGGGTTCAACTTATTTTAAGTATTTCATCAAACACTAGGTGGGCATATTAGGGTCCTATGGTGATGTTACTTCACCCCCACAAGTAACCCCCACTTCAATAGGTCACGCATACATACTCCATAACCTCCCTACCACCTTCATTAGCACATGCATGCATCATTAACCAAGTCTTATTCTCCAAAACCATTTTCCCCATTACCTATTCCCTATCCAAATCTCAAAATTGAAGGGTCGGCTAGAACCTTACCTCTTTAGTTGACAATTTTGCAAGATTTCTTTGTGAATTCTCCAAGGCTTGAGCAAGGAATTGAAGTGGGAGGTATTGGAGCTTCTCCTTATCTCATTAGTTCCTCCCCTCTCTCTCAAAATTTCAGAATTCCCCTTAAAATGGCCATAACCCAAAACAAATTAATAAAAACAAAGAACAAATCAGAACCCAACCTCAGTTTTTTTTCAGCTTTCTGAAACGGATCTTAAGACTAAACTGAAGAAAAGATTACTAATCAAGCCAAAACCCCAAAGATCTGATATATTTGCAGAAGAAGAAAAAGTATAATAGAAAGAATAAATAAAATGAAATGCTGGAGTGGTTGGAATAAACCTGCTCTTTGTGGTAGATGTGAATCGAAAAAGGCTAACTTCTCTAAATTCGTTTAATTAGCAAGTGAGGTCTGCTGGATTTTGGGGCAATGGATGCTCAACTTGGAAGTGGACGCTTGTAACAAGTTCTGTTGAATGAGTTTTTAGCTTTGAGGAATTGGGAGTCCACGTGTTCGGCGACGGCAGAAAGAGTCAGCAAGTATAAGGATGAGCTGTAAATTAATGAAATTACAAGAATACCCCCAGACAAATTAGAAAATTCAAGGGAACACACACGTTGATAAGTCTATTTATCGAAATAGGGTTGGGTTATAAAAAAAATGGGCCCTCCGAACTCAACTCTGCGGTTGCGGAGTGGACCGCACAATGGACCGCAGAATCGACCTCCAAAAACTGGGCGGTCCTGAAAAAGTCTGCGGCCACGGAATGGACCATAGAATAACCTAACAAAATTCTTCGTGCTAACTCTGTGAAGGAAATGTTGCTCCCAAAACGATTAGACGGCCGCATAATGGACCGCATAATGATCTTCAAAAATTACCTTAGACCCTGTTGCATTCTGCGGCCGATCTGCGGCTCGAGTAGCGATTCTGCGGTCGCATAGTGGACCGCTTAAATGCCATTCTCTCCAAATTTTATTCTTTCTACTCCCCAACGCACTATACAACCCAAAAAGTATGCATAATTCGCAAAAACATTAGCCTACCTCAGCACCACGAAACTCCGGATTCTAGGTAAGATTTTCCGGGGCCTTACATCTGCACAAAAAGATGTGTAGAACAAGCATGAGTACACCATAACGGTACCTAGTAAGTGCCAAACCTAACCTCGGTAGAGTAGTGACGAGGTCAGGTCAAGGACCTATTGGAATAAATAAGAAACTGAACGAGTAATAAACAGTGTTGTAATAATAACAATAGAAATGAAACAAGTAAGAAATATACAAGATTGACTACACTCAACTAAGGCAAATGATGCATCACGGAATAAAACAAGGGATGTTATGCAAAGGATACAAAGCAACAAAAGCACAAGTGAAATAATAGAAAATTATCAACAAGAGTCACTACCGAGGTACCGCCTCGTACTCTCCAATCACAAAACAATTCTCAATCTTTTTTTTATCACAGCGGGAGCCTTGCATTTAGTTTTGAAAATCATTTTTCCCGAAATATCTTCCGCGTATTAACCCACCTCATCACACCGCGTGGCTTCAAGTATATCCCCTACTAGGAACATGCATATCAAGACCACCTTATCTCACCGCATGTGTTTCATCCCCAAAACCTCATACCACCTCATGCGTATCAATATCACAACGTATCACAAATCGCACCTCAAGTGCCCAATATCACAACTTGCCAAGAAATCAACAACAATAGTGTTTTCACCACAAGTAGCCCATGGCTCAACCACAATATGGAAAAGAGTATCAACAATAACAATCCAAGGTGAATATCTCAACAAGAATAGTATTTCACATCTTTACAACTTTGCCTCAATGTGGATCTCGGCCTTCATAACTCACTAGCAATTTCAACAACTAGATATCCCGAAAATAGCAACTTTAAGTAAAGAACTCAATAGTTAAATATTGAATGTTGAATAGAGGAAACAATACTTCAACTAAACACGTAAAGACAATTTAACAAGTAAAAGATAAGACAAGTAGAGCATGTGAAGATAGACTAATGATATATATAACATATTAAGGTAACTCAATTAAAGCATGTACATTGCTAAAACCGGTCAATTTCCACATTTACCCCGTGTAGACACTCACCACCTTACGTACATGGCTTTCACATATCACAATTAACACAAACCAACACTAATCCTAAGGGGTAATTTCCCCACACAAAGTTAGGCAAAACACTTACCTCAAAACACGCTAACTCAATCCACTAATAGGCCTTTTCCTCGATTATCCAACTCTGAATGGCTCGAATCTAGACAAAACAACTTCATACCATAAATATAAAAAGTCAACCCGGGCCCGCATCTCAGAACCTGACCAAAATTATAAAATTCGTCACCCATTCGATAACGAGTCCAACCATATAAGGATTACTCAAATTCGACCTCAAATCGCCTTTCAAATCCCGAAATTTTAGCCTAAGAAGTTTTAACAATTTTCCCAAAATTTCCAACTCAAATCACTAATTAAATGATGAAAATAACAATGGATTAATGTAATATAATCAAAACCGTGTTAGAATCACTTACCCCAATAATTTCCTTGAAGAACCCTCAAAAAATCACCACAAACCAAGCTCTCTAGGTCCAAAATATGAAAATGAAATTCAAACCCTCGAAGAACCATTTTCTGCCCCAGCGATTTTGCATTTGTGGGCTATGGGTCGCATCTGTGATGCAGCACGTCCGTGAGGTCAAACGCAGAAGTAGATTTGGAAAGAGTGGCCAGGGATCGTAGGTGCAAGGGAAATGCCGCATCTGCGATCCCGCAAATGAGCTTAAGGGCCCGCAGGTGCGGAGAGTGAGCCGGAAGGGAAGACCGTAGAAGCGGATAAAAGTCCCCAAGCGCGCACTCGCAGGTGCGGCCTTGTGCTCGCAGAAGCGGACCAAAGGACTTAAGTCAAGTCCGTACCTGCGATGGAGTTTCCGCAGGTGTGGTACCGCTGGTGCGGCTAAATGGTCGTAGGTGCGAAGATCGCTGGGCAGAAAAGAGAAATTTCGAGGGTTTGATCTCATTTTACATTTTGGGACTTTGGGAGCTCGACTTTTTGGGGCAATTTTCTAATTACTTGATTAAACCTTGATTTCAGTAATTAGATTAGTTTCTTATAGTTATATTTATGGTATGTAATTGCTTTTGGGTAGATTTGGACCATTCGGAGTCGGAAAAAAATCGTAGAAAGGGCATTCTTACTGATTTATTGAGCTTGGTTAGAGGTAAGTGGTTCGCCTAACCTTGTGTGGGGGAAATCTCCTTAGGATTTGGTACAATTGTGTTATGTGAGCGCCGTGTACGCAAGGTGACGAGTGCGTACACGGGCTATTTGTTGCAAAATCCAATTATACTGAGTAGTAACTTGTCTTCATCTTAATTGAGTTATACCAACATGTGTAGTTATCTTGTTTAGTCTAGTATCGCATGTCTACGTACTTTAACTGCTTATTTGAATTCTGTGCAGCATGCCTAGTTGATTTCCTATTTTTCCTTGATATGTGCCAGTCTTAACTGTGGAATTCTTAATGTTAATTACTGTACTTATTGGTTAAGATGTGTGTTTACTTTTGAGACTCTGAGGCAGTACCTCAGGAGATCACCCTGCACACTTACTTTTGAGACTACGAGGCAGTACCTCAGGAGATCTCCCTTCATATTTACTTTTGAGACTACGAGGCGGTACCTCGGGAGATCTCGTTGCATATTTACTTTTGGGACTACGAGACGGTATCTCGGGAGATCCCCTGTTATTTTATCCCTGTGTGTTGTATTGTTATTTGTTGTGCTTTCCTCTTTGTTAATTCCAGTCTCTCATTATACTGCAATATTTCTCTGCCCTATTTATTTTATATATACCAGTAGGGCCCTGAACTGACCTCGTCACTACTCGACCGAGGTTAGGCTTGGCACTTACTGGATACCGTTGTGGTGTACTCATGATACTCTTCAACACATGTCTATGTGTAGATCCAGGTACTTCTAATCAGGCACACTACCAGTGAGCATCGAGATTTGGAGACTTCAAGGTATATCTGCTGCGTCCGCAGACCTCGGAATCCCACTCTATTCTCTCCTTCGTTATTTACCTTCCGTAATTTTTTATAGACTCTGGTGTATAGAGATACTAGCTTTCTTCTATGGCTTGTGACTTATAATGTTCCGGGTTTTGGGAATATACAGTGTATACTCGAGTGTTTGTTCTTGTACATGCCGAGTGGCACTTTTATCAGTTATTTAATTATCTGTTGCAGTTAGTTGTTGAAGTTTTGCTTTCATTTTTGTTGTTTATGCAAATGTTTGGCTTACCTAGTCGTAGAGACTAGGTGCCATCACGACATCTCACGGAGGGAGGATTGGGTCGTGACAAGTTTGTGTCAGAGCTCTAGGTTCATAGGTGTCGTGAGTCACAAGCAGGTTTAGTGGAGTCTCCCGGATCGGTGCGGAGACGTCTGTACTTATCTTCGGGAGGCTATGGAACTGTTAGGAATATTTCACTTCTTTTGAATCCTTGTCGTGCGAAATGGTTAACTTCGAAATTCTAAACTTCTGTCTTCTATTTCTCTCACAGATGGTGAGGACACGTACATCTGGATAAGATGATCAGGCACCCGCGCCCCCTGCTAGAGCCGCGGGAGGCCGGGGTCGGGGTAGAGACCGAGGACGTCCATGTGGTACGGCCAGAGCACCCGCACGAGCTGCTATATAGGAGCCACCGATAGCTCCATTCGGAGCGCAGGCACCCGAGATGCCTGTCACTGCACCAGCTTTTCAGGAGACCCTTGCACAGTTCCTGAGCAAGTTCGGTACTCTAGCTCAGGTAGGGTTGATTCCCCTTGCTCCTGCCACATCTCAAACCGGGGAGAAGCACAGACTCCTGTCGCTCGCACCTCAGAGTAGCAGGTTCAGGTCAATCAGATTCTAGAGGTTATACCGGTGCAGCCAGTAGCCCCAGTTCGGCCCGAGGGTAGGGCAGCAGCTTCTGAGGAGGAGCAGCTCAAGCTCAAGAGGTACAAGAATTACCACCCTCCTACTTTCAGTGGCTTAGCGTCAGAGGATGCCCAGGGTTTTCTTGAGGAGTGCCCCTGTACCCTTCATACTATGGGCGTAGCAGAGTCGAGTGGGGTTTCTTTCTTTACGTTCCAGCTTAGAGGAGCGGCCTAGTTGTGGCGTGCTTATGAGTTGGATAGTACGGCTGAGGCAACTTCACTTACATTGACTCAGTTCTCGGATATCTTTTTGAGGGAGTATGTTTGCTAGAGCCTCAGAGTTGCATGGCGCGCCGAGTTTGAGTAGTTGCGCAAGGGGTGCTATGACTGTGTTAGAGTATACAATTCGTTTCTGTGATTTGGCTAGACATGCACCAGCCTTGGTTGCTACAGTTCGAGAGAGGGTCTATCAGTTTATCGAGGGACTCCATCCAAGCATCAGGATTAGCATGGCCCGGGAGTTGGAGATGGATATTTTGTACCAACAGGTTGTGACTATTGCTAGGAGAGTAGAGGGCATGCTTGCTCGGAGAGAGAGGAGAGGGAGGCCAAGAGGTCTCGAGAGTCTGACACTTATATTGGCACTCGTGCCCCAACTACAGTTCGCCATAGTAGGGGCTATGTGTGTCGCCCTATTCATTCAGCAGTTCCAGCTGCCAGTGGTATTCCGGCTACTCCTAAGCCCCAGGAGCCTTATTATGCACCGCCAGTATCTAGTGTACCTCTTGTATGGGGTGCTTTTAGCGGTCAGTCCAGCAGACCTGGCTCGAGCTAGCCACAATATACATGCCCTCCGAGAGCTTGTTTTGAGTGTGGCGACACTCGCCATATGGTGAGGGATTGCCCCAAAATTAGGAGGGTGCACGTCCACAGCCTTCTCAAGCACCGCGTGCTCCACCGGGTCCTCAGACTATAATTATAGCACCAGCTATCACTCCACCTGCTCATCCAGCTCAAGGTGGAGGTCGGGGAGGTAGAGGTCGCCCTAGAGGGGGAGGCCAGGACAGATATTAAGCTCTTCCTGCTTGTACAGAGGCAGTTGCTTCCGACTATGTCATTACATGTATTGTACCGGTCTGTCATAGAGATGCGTCAGTTTTATTACATCCAGGCTCCGCTTATTCCTATGTGTCATCTTATTTTGCTCCGTATTTGGGCGTATCCCGTGATTCTGTGAGTTCTCTTATTTATGTGTCTACACCTATGGGAGATTCTTTTGTTGTTGACCGTGTATATCGGTCGTATTTGGTTGTTATTAGTGGTTTTGAGACCAGAGCCGATTTATTATTGCTCAGTATGGTAGATTTGATATTATCTTGATGGACAAGTTGTCGCCCTATTATGCTATTCTTGATTGTCATTCCAAGACCGTGACACTAGCTATGACAGGTTTACCGTGGTTTGAGTGGAGAGGTACCTTAGATTATACTTCCAGCAAAGTTATTTCATTTCTTAAAGCTCAACGAATGGTTGAGAAGGGGTGTGACGCTTATCTAGCCTATGTGAGAGATGTCAATATTGATACCTCTACAGTTGAGTCAGTTCCAGTAGTGATGGATCATCCTGATGTGTTCCCAGCTAATCTTCCGAGCATGCCGCCCGATAGAGATATCGACTTTGGTATTGATTTGTTGCCGAGCACTCAGCCCATCTCTATTCATCCATGTTGTATGGCATTTCCTGAGTTGAAGAAGTTAAAAGAACAGTTATAGGAATTGCTTGATAAGGGCTTCATTCGACCCACTTTGTGAGGAAAAATTATGGTTCTATGCGTATGTGCATTGATTATCTCCAGTTGAACAAAGTTACAGTGAAGAACATGTATCCATTGCCTCGTATTGATGACCTATTTGATCAGTTACAAGGTGCCAGAGTGTTTTCAAAGATTGACTTGCGTTCAGGCTATCATCAGTTGAAGATTCAGGAACCAGATATCCCGAAGACTGCTTTCAGGACTTGGTATGTTCACTACGAGTTCCTCGTGATGTCATTTGGGCTGACCAACGCCCCAACAACATTTATGCATTTGATGCACAGTGTATTCGGCCCTATCTTGACTCATTCGTCATTGTGTTTATTGACGACATTCTAGTGTACTCCCAGAGTCAGGAGGATCATGAGCAGCACCTGAGGACTGTGCTTCAGACCTTGAGAGAAAAGAAGTTATATGCAAAATTCTCAAAATGTGTGTTCTGGTTAGATTCAGTGGCAATTTTGGGTCACGTAGTGTTGAGTGAGTGGATCCGAAGAAGGTGGAAGCAGTGCAGAGTTGGGCCAGACCATCCTCAGCTATAGAGATCCGGAGTTTCCTTGGTTTGGCGGGGTATTACCGTTGATTTGTAGAGGGTTTCTCATCTATTGCAGCACCTATGACCAGGCTGACCCAGAAGGGTGCTCCGTTCAGATAGACAGAAGAGTGTGAGGAGAGCTTTCAAAATCTCAAGACAGCTTTGACTATGGCCCTGGTAATGGTATTGCCTACAGGTTCGGGGTCTTATACTATTTATTGTGATACGTCGCGGATTGGTTTCGGCGCGGTGTTGATGCAGGACCGTAGGGTGATTGCCTACGCATCCAGACAGCTGAAGGTACATGAAAGGAACTACCCTGTCCACAACATTGAATTAACAGCTATTATTCATGCCTTGAAGATTTGGCGACACTATTTATACGGTGTCCCTTATGATATCAACACTGATCACCGGAGTTTGCAGCATCTGTTAGATCTGCTTAAGGATTATGATATCACTATTTTATACCAGCCCGGGAAGGTTAATATGGTGGCCGATGATTTGAGTTGCAGGGCGGAGAGTTTGGGGAGCTTAACATATCTACCAGCAGTAGAGAGACCGATGGCACTGTATGTTCAGGCCTTGGACAACCAGTTTGTTAGATTGGATATTTCTTATCCGAGTCGAGTTTTGGCTTGTGTGGTCTCCCAGTCTTCTCTTTATGATCGTATCAGGGAGCGTCGTATGATGACCCCCATCTGCTTGTCCTTAAGGACACAGTTCAACACGGTGATGCTAAGGAGGTCACTATTGGAGATGATGGTGCGTTGAGGACGCAGGGCAGGCTATGTGTGCCCAATGTAGACGGATTGCGTGAGTTGATTCTCCAGGAGGATCAAAGTTTGCGGTACTCCATTCATCCAGGTGGCGCAAAGATGTATCAAGACTTGAGGCAGCATTATTGGTCGAGGAGAATGAAGAAGGACATAGTGGAATATGTAGCTTGGTGTCTAAATTGCCAGCAAGTGAAGTATGAGCATCAGCGGCCTGGTGGTTTCTTCAGAAGTTAGAGATTCTAGAGTGGAAATGGGAGCGGATCACTATGGATTTTGTTGTTGGGCTTCCACGGACTCAGCGGAAGTTTGATGTAGTTTGGGTGATTGTGGACAGGCTGACCAAGTCAGCTCATTTCATTCCTGTGATGACTACTTATTCTTCCGAGCAGCTGGCTTGAGTTTATATCTAGGATATTGTCAGGCTTCATGGCGTGCCGGTATCTATCATCTCTGAACATACATTGTTATAGCTCGATTCCACTTCTGTTTCTCCTCAGCAATGTCATCCTCCATCAATTGAACAACTACTTCACCATCCTGTATCATCGGTGAAATATATGATAGGTTTATATCTTTAGCTGCAAGCTTGTTCTCGCTATACAGCCCAGCCCAGGATCTTCCCCTACCACCCTGTGTTTTCACCTCATGCATGCGGGGTACGCAATTTACATCACGGTTCTAGAGGGCCGTACAACATGATTTAGGTACTCGGGTCGAGTTGAGCACATCATTTCACCCTCAGATGGACGAACAGTCCGAGCGCACTATTCAGATACTGGAGGATATGCTCCGTGTGTGTGTGTCATGGAGTTTGGAGGTTCTTGGGAGCAGTTCTTGCCACTTGTGGAGTTTGCCTACAACAACAGTTATCAGTGGAGAATTCAGATGGCACTATATTAGGATTTGTATGGTAGGTGGTGTCGGTCTCCAGTGGGTTGGTTTGAGCGGGCGAGGCTAGATTACTGGGTACCGACTTGGTTCAAGATGCTTTGGAGAAGGTTAAGGTGATTCAGGATAGACTTTGTACAACCCAGTCCAGACAGAAGAGTTATGTGGATCGGAAGGTTCGCGATGTTACATTCATGGTTGGGGAGCGTGTCTTGCTCCGGGTTTCGCCCATAAAAGGCGTTATGAGGTTTGGAAAAAAGGTAAGCTGAGCCAAGGGTTTATTGGCCCATTCGAGGTGTTGCGGCGAGTTGGGGAGGTTGGTTATGAGCTTGCCTTACCTCCCAGTCTAGCAGGAGTTCACCCGGTATTCCATGTTTCTATGCTCGGGAAGTATCACAGTGATCTGTCGCATGTGTTGGATTTCAGCTCAGTCCAGTTGGACAAGGATCTATCTTATGCTGAGGAGCCGGTGGCAATTTTGGATAGGCAGGTTTGAAAGTTGAAGTCAAAAAACATTGCTTCAGTGAAGGTTCAGTGGAGGGGTCAGCCGGTCGAGGAGGCGACTTGGGAGACCGAGCATGATATGTGCAGCCGTTATCCTCATATTTCACCACTTCAGGTATGTCTCTATGCTCGTTTGATGACGAATGATTGTTTTACGAGGGGAGGATAAAACGACCCGGCCGGCCATTTTGAGAGTAATAGCCCCGATCCCCTATTTACTACTTTCCCCGTAGCATTTTCTACTTATGTGACTTGCCGGAGGTTCTGTTTTTGGTTTCGGAGTGTTTTGGAACACTTAGTCCCTAGCTTAAGTCTTAAGATTTTGACTATAGTTGGAACTGTGTGAAGACGACTCTGAAATGGAGTTTCGTCGGTCCCGTTAGCTTCATTGGGTGATTTTCCACTTAGGAGTGTGTCCGGATTGTGAATTGGAGGTCTGTAGTTGAATTAGGCTTGAAATGGAAAAAGTTGAATTTTTGGGAAGTTTGACCCGAAGTGGACTATTTGATATTAGGGTCGGATTCCGATTTTGGAAGCTGGAGTAGGTTCATAATGTCGAAATGACTTGTGTGCAAAATTTGAGGCCAACCAGACCTGATTTGATAGGTTTCGGCATTGGTTGTAGAAGTTTGAATTTCCAAAGTCCAATAAGTTTGCATTGGAGGGTGATTCGTGATTTTAGCGTTGTTTGATGTGATTTGAGGTCTCGACTAAGTTCGTATGGTGTTTTAGGACTTGTTGGTATGTTTGGTTGAGGTCTCAGGGCCCTGGGGTGTGTTTCGGAACATTTCCGGATTCATATTGGACTTGTGTAAATTGCTGAAGCTTTTAAGCTTTGGGTGTTTTCGCACCTGCGGCGGGGTGACCGCAGGTGCGGGCACGCACGTGTGTGAGGTCAAGCGCAGAAGTGTATTTGGAAGGAGTGGCCAGGGATCGCAGGTGCGAGGGAAATGTCGTATCTGCGAGCTCGCATATGCGCTTAACGGCCCGCACGTGCGGAGAGTGAGCCGGAAGGGAAGACCGCATAAGCGGACAAAAGTCCGCAGGTGCGCACTCGCAGGTGCGTCCTTGTGCTCGTAGAAGCGGAACAAAGGAATTAAGTCAAGTCCGCACCTGCGATGGAGTTTCTGCATGTGCGGTACCGCTGGTGCGGCTAAATGTCCGCAGGTGCAAAGATCGCTGGGCAGAAAAGAGGAATTTCGAGGGTTTGATCTCATTTTACACTTTCTGACTTTGAGAGCTCGACTTTTTGGGGTGATAGTCTAATTGCTTGCTTAAGCCTTGATTCATTAATTAGATTAGTTTCTTATAGTTATATTTATGGTATGTAATTGCTTTTGGCTAGATTTGGGCCATTCGGAGTCGGAAAAAAATTGTGGAAAGGGCATTCTTACTGATTGATTGAGCTTGGTTTGATGTAAGTGGCTTGCCTAACCTTGTGTGGGGGAAATCCCCTTAGGATTTGGTACTGTTGTGTTATCCGAGCGTCGTGTACGTGAGGTGACGAGTGCATACATGGGCTATTTGTTGTAAAATCTAATTTTACTGAGTAGTAACCAGTTTTCATCTTAATTGAGTTATACCAACATGTGTAGTTACCATGTTTAGTTTAGTATCGCATGTCTACGTGCTTTAACTGCTTATTTGAACTCTGTGCAGCATGCCTAGTTGATTTCCTGTTTTTCCTTGATCTGTGCCAGTCTTAACTGTAGAATTCTTGCTGTTAATTGTTGTACTTATTGGTTGAGTTGTGTGTTTACCTTTGGGACTACGAGGCGGTACCTCGGGAGATCCCATTGCACACTTACTATTGAGACTACGAGGCGATACCTCGGGAGATCACCCTGCAAACTTACTTTTGAGACTACGAGGCAGTACCTCAGGACATCTCCCTGCATATTTACTTTAGAGACTACGAGGCAGTACCTCGGGAGATCTCGTTGCATATTTACTTTTGGGACTACGAGAGGGTATCTCGGGAGATCCCCTATTATTTTATTCCTGTGTGTTGTACTGTTATTTGTTGTGCTCTCCTCTTTGTTAATTCCAGTCTCTCATTATACTGCAATATTTCTCTTCCCTATTTATTTTATATATACCAGTAGGGCCCTGACCTGACTTCGTCACTACTCGACCGAGGTTAGGCTTGGCACTTAGTGGGTACCGTTGTGGTGTGCTCATGCTACTCTTCTGCACATGTCTATGTGTAGATCCAGGTACTTCTTATCAGGCTCACCACCGGCGAGCATCGAGATTTGGAGACTTCAAGGTATATCTGCTGCGTCCGCAGACCTCGGAGTCCCCCTCTACTCTCTCCTTCGCTATTTACCTTCTATACCTTTTAATAGTCTCTGGTGTATAGAGATACTAGCTTTCTTCTATGGCTTGTGACTTATGATGTTCCGGGTTTTGGGAATATACAGTGTATACTCGAGTGTTGGTTCTTGTACATGCTGAGTGGCACTTTTATCAGTTATTTAATTATCTGTTGTAGTTAGTTGTTGAAGTTTTGCATTCATTTTTGTTTATGCAAATGTTAGGCTTACCTAGTCCTAGAGACTAGTTGTCGTCACGATATCTCACAGAGGGAGGATTGGGTCGTGACAAGATGATTGTATATGGTGGTGATATTTAATAGTAGAATGCATGAACCTGAGAGTAATATAAATCTTTGATTCGGGGTATCTAGTTGATGAATAAGGAAAGATATTGGCAGTGTTGGAGAGATTGGACGTTGCGCTTAACTTAACACTAAAAATTGGTGCATAAGGTAAATCAAGTTATTATTAAAAGGATTTAACTTATATAAACTAAGAGAACAAAAAAACCTATATTATTTGCTTTACTCCCAGGCTACGAAGCTCATATTTAAAAGACAATCACTTTTAGATAGTTATCTTTTAGATGACATGATAGCATAATTTTTTTACACTCATAATGTATAAAAGTTGAACTCTTGTTCAAAGTCATATGAA
This sequence comes from Nicotiana attenuata, assembly GCF_001879085.1. Classification (NCBI taxonomy): domain Eukaryota; kingdom Viridiplantae; phylum Streptophyta; class Magnoliopsida; order Solanales; family Solanaceae; genus Nicotiana; species Nicotiana attenuata. The sequence goes on from NC_031989.1 coordinate 29,444,739, forward strand.
AGACACAACGGCTCAATCCCTCAACTAGCGTGGGACAAATTAACACCCTTATGCCACACATGCTAGGAAATGATCTGGAGCGTAGATAACACAAGATGTGGATCCAACATTGGATAAACCAAGAACAAAAATGTGTTTGGTTCTAATACTATGTTAAGAAAATGAATATTGAATCTAACTCAATCTCAAAAGCAAACTAATGAAATAAGGATTATCCAATGCCATATATGCATAGTCAACAACTCTTTCCCTTGGGGGTTGTTTGGTTGCTGGTTAGAGTTATGCAGGTATTAGTTATACAGATATTAATTATGCAGGTATTAGTTATGCAGGAATAAGTAATGCGTGGATTAGTCATGTAGGTATTAGTTATACATGGATTAGTTACGCAAGGATTTCTTTTTGAATATTTGATTTGTTGTATTAGAAATTGATATACATTATATAAATTTTAAAGTAAAGTACTTATTTACTGATTTTATCTCCAATAGATTGAGAAGAGGAAGAGCCTAGCAGTGAAGCATCAATATCTCCGTGTTTGCTCTCCAAAGGGTTTGATACAGATCAATCTATAGAATGAAGCCTTTATGTGCAAAGCGATAGGGATAAATTTGTCATTTCAATATTTTATCCATGTATTACTAATACATGTATTAGTTGTTCCATCTTCTACCTCGCAAAAATTAATACACAAATTGACTCATAACTTATACATGTATTATTTATGTAGAATTGTAAAATGACAACCATATATGGTATGATCTCCCCGTTCCAATTTATGTGAACCTGTTTGACTGGGCACGAAGTTTAAGAAAAAATGAAGACTTTTGGAGTTTGTGGTCCTCAACAAGTTAAAAAGGGGTCCTGAGTATTTGTGTGGTTATAAAAGCTTCTCATTAAGGATAGAATTATAAGTTTAAACTAAATTATTTCCAATTTTAGAAAGGAGTCATTCTTTTTGGAACGGATCAAAAGTAAATAGGTTCACATAAACTGGAACAGAGAGAGTATTAGTTATGCTAAATTTTGTACAAAATAACTAATGGCTACCGAACATTGTACAAGTTATGTTGGCCCAAATACATGGATAATGTTTCTCCTAACCAGATGCCAAATGACCTTGTTTGACCAAAAAATATAGATCTTGGTTCAACTAATTAAATTTATATAAATGAGGGTTAATCTTAGTTAACAATAATATCCCCAAAAATGAAGTTCTTAGAAGTGCAATAAATACTACGTAGATAACAATGGCAACACATAAAAATTATTTAAGAGGTCAAAGGAAATAGTGTAACATTAAATATTGATGAATCACAATAAATGGCATTTAAGTAAATAGAATAAATGAGTCACGCAAGAAAGGATGGAATCAGTAAATGTTCTTTCTAACAATGATGAGTGATGGACAATCCCTTGAATATCTGAGTTATTCTCGGATCCGGTGGAAAAGTGTAGCCGAAAATCTTAGTAAAAAGATTGTGTTTGTATCCTTGCAATAAGATCTGATTCTCTCCTTTATAGTCAGAGTGCATTTTACAAATTAATATCACATATCCCCTATCACGGTGTCTCTTTGTATTTATAGGGAACATGTTCCTAAAAACTCTAATAGTACATGTGCAGAGAATATCCACTAAAATATTCTCTTTAATATCCTATCTTGAAACTAGCCGTTATAACTCGGTCAAGGGTACTCGTCCACAGCCTTGATTCTTGATGACTCCTCGGCTTTAGTCCATGCTGACTCTTCGAGCATAGATTTCGCCGCTTCTTAGGTCATTTCGACAAACGACTGGAAACGTTTCACCAATATTATTTTTACGTAAGTATACTAAATATAGATTTTGACACATACAGTTAGTCCCTCCGCTTATTGAGGCTGGCTTCACGGATGGGTTCGATGATCGGATCATATTGTTGGTTGTCGATCTAATCGAGCGGTCGAGCGGACTTGTGTTTCTCCCTTGGCAGTGGTGTTACCCTCCCATGGGGAGAGAGTTCCCACCACCCCTGAGGAAGAAACCTTCCTGTCGGTGGAGGCGATAATCCTACACAACCCTGATTCCAGATCCGATTTCACCAAATCACTTGAGGCCGCACCAGGAACTTTTTGGTCAGTGATGACGGTAATGGAATGAGCGTAGCATAAGTTTAAATTCGGTCTTCCCAATCATATCGAGTTGATCCTAGCTGAGATGTATACGGTACAGGTCCACTACCGTGGGTATTGCGCCCTCTATTCCTACCCCTTACAAGTCGGCAGTTCTTTTGCCCTCCTTTTACTGGTGGAAGTTTTTGTTGTCACTATGGCGTTTGTCTTGCTCAGCTCGCATTTTATGTCTATAAAGATATAAATATGCTTACTAAGTTTGCTAAGCTGGGCAGGAGTGAACTGACACTGTGACATTTAATTCATTTGTTTGCTCACGGCTTTTACTGGGGAACGATGATGAACCTTCGCCATCGAGGGGGAAAATGCCTGGTGCTAAAGATGGACGACAAGGCCAGTCATCAATTCTGCTTTAACTTCTTTTTTGTCAGAGCCGATAACGTTGTGGCTAATGTCAACGGCTTCCCTGAGGCTTAGAATTATACTCGTGAGTACTTTGGTTTCTCCCCCGTGTTCGGTTCTGAATTTTGACTTCTTGCCTTCTTCTTTTGCATCCAAGACGTTGCTTCCTTCTTTGGACGCTCATATTTCTAATTGGTTCGAGCGGATCCTTCCTCACATAGTAGGGATTCATGAATGGCCAAGTTTCTTCAAGAAATTCGGGCTTGCTCTCCCTTTGACGGGTAATTTCTTTTTTACCACCAGCGTCTTGATTTCTTTGCTCGTTTTCCTTCGCTGATTTTTCCTTTTCCTATTTTTCTATAGCTTTGGTCAGGGGGTCTACGAGGAAGTCGAGAGCTCCCGTGCCCTCATTCTGGAAGAGGAAGGGGGCTATTACGTCCTCGGTTTCTTCCCATATTTTGACCGCAGCTGATCCTATTTTTGTTCCAATTTCCTCTATCGTCGCGTCCGAATTTGTTCCTGCTTCGACCGTGGAGACTTCGGCATCTCGTCTATATTCTCTCATCGACGAGGACGGTGAACCTTTACCTAGTGATGGAGATCTCCTCCATCAAAAGAGGAGGTCCGTGGACGTTGGTGATGGAGTCATCTAGGTTGTTGATGCAGTGGAAGGGGACTTTTTGTTGCGCGAGACAACGACCATTTTTGTTGGCGATGATATTAAGCCGAGTCTCGAGGTTTCGAGGTCATGGGGAGAATATGGATGTGTCGCTTCCTTTTGTAGTGGTGCAAACTGAAGGGACGTCTGCTGATATTCTTGACACTTCACGGTGAGAGGAGGCATCGGCTTCTCAAACAGCTGCAGATACCTCCTTGCCAGCCAATGAAAGGGGCAAAATTCGCTGAGGAAGGGCGATGAATTAGGTTCCGACATTGATGCGGATGACCTGAGGATGATGGAAGAGGGGCTTACCCAGCTTGAGGTAAGGTTGGAGGGGTCTACGAAGACCATCGCCATTACCGTAGATCGTGACCTGTTGGTGCACACCGAGGAGGTAGTCCCTGCCCTCAGCCCTCTCTGTTCTTGTTTACCTTGAAAATGGTAATTACAATAAGATCTGATTTTGTGGTTTAAAAAATACGTGATTTTTTTAATGCTAGTTTTATGATGATAGATGCTAAGTGTGAGTCAAGAAAATCAGATAAGAGCTTGAAGACAATATATTATGCAAACCGAATGGCTGTGAATCGGGGCCTCGAGCTGGCCTATGCTGGGCCTCGGGGTCGAGCTTATCAGACTGGGGGTAGTCGATGAAGAACTTAACAGTTCTGAGGGCCTTGGTGATGGCTTTTTATGATTAATAATGAGTAATAAATGAAGAACAATCAATAGAACACAATAAATATAAGCAATAAAATCAAAGGAAAGACAATGGAGAATGTTCTTGTTCTTGTATTGAATATCATGTGCGCAAGAAATGACAAGGGCCCCTTTATTGAGGGGGGAATCCCAACATAGTGCAGGTGCATTTATTATAAAGATATGCGGCTGGTACATCCATTTAATACGGTACGGACTTGTACTATTCTTGTAGACCTGGTCAGCTCTAACCACGTACCTTGGGAATTCCCCGCTTATCTATCATAGCCACCGATTCGCACTGCCCCGAGATCGATCATAGGGAACCCTCGGGGTCGAACCTCGAGCTGCTGCTCGAGCCCTCTGGAGACGGGCTATAGAGTGTCGTAATGATCATAAAATCAGACTCTCTGATTTTAGCCGTATATAGATAGTCCCTGCGTTTCTTAGAGTGAAAAGATAAGAAACGATCCTGACCTTGAATTTCTCGGACCTCTCGTGATGATGTCATGCTCGTGACATAAGCATTCCAAGTGACTGAAAATGTCCCATCGGTTCGTCTCCCTAGAAGCATTGATTATACCGTCAGTTCATTTTTCCAAAAGGCGTTCATTGGCTTGTCGATCTGTTTCCCCAAAAGCATTGATTGCGTTGTTGATTCGTTTCCCCAAAGGCATTAATTGACTGTCTCTCTATAAATGGGGGGGTTGCTTGAGCCAAGACACTCAATCTTTCTTCAGCAGCCTTTGGCCCTTTCCCTTTTCTACATCCTCCTCCATAAGGTCATACGGCAGCAACTTTGTCAGCCATGCCATGGCTCTTTTTCAAAGCTTTTCACCATTGAGTGGGATTATACTAAGTTGTTGTTGTTGTTGTTGGCTCGAAATAATGAGGGAACGGTCTCAAATTCTTCCTGTATCAGAAGATATGTGGACCGAAAATCGCTGCTCATCTCTCTTAATTTCAACATGGTGTGGCGCCTCATTCCTTTTGCTTTCCATGTAGCGAGGTGGAATCATCTACTAACTTTTGCATCCCACAGCAGTGCAATGTCTCAAGAAGTGGCTTCACAATAGTAGTGCTGACGAGACCCATACTCGCCAAATTTTTCACCAAGCCATAATTTTCCTTGTTTGTTAAAAGCTTTTGCTCTTTGATAGGCTATAGCTGCTTCAGATGAGATTCTCGAAGATACCACTCTGAAGATCGAAATGGGGCCTAGGAGGAAACGGTTCTCGCAGATATCGCTCCTGAAGATATACCCTCGAAATAGATTAGGCCTTGTAGCTGTTGTTCTTTGCTTCTTTGTTTCAGTGTACGGACCCCTCGTGGGCTTTTGTAATCGTTGTTGATTAATACAAAAGTTTCTTTAATTCGCCTTCGATTTGTGTTGAACTCCATTTTGCCTGCATTTGTAAAAAAAAAAATAAGTGTATGAATTTGTCGATCGGTCCGAATACTGGACCCGGACATAGTAATCCCTTTAGTTCTCGATTGGTTAATATGATATTCCTTGAAACTCTTTGTCATCCCTCGGACTAAGCCTTGATTGTTCTGATACAAACTTAGGTCGCCGGGACTTCTGAGTCCGAATTGAGTGAGAATAGAGTCTCGATTTTCTTTAAAGCTTAGCCTTTTTAGGCCTCGTTGATAGTCCTCGAGGGAGAGTTTGCTTGATCATCTGAAAATAAAGATAGCCCTTAGGCCTTTACAAATAGTCCGTGAGTGAGAGTTTGCTTGAACATAAAATGAAGATAGCCCTAAGGCGTTATAGATAGTCCATGAGCTAGGGTACACTCGGACCTGGGTGGCCCTTGGGCTAAAATAATCGAGAGAGTGTTTAAATTGAACTTGAGGCGAAGATAGCCCTGAGGCTTTGTAGATAGTCCCCGAGCAAGAACTGTCTCGAACTCGGGTAACCCTTGGGCTTAATAGTCGAGTGAGCATTTGCTCGAACTCGAAGTAAAGATAGCCCTAAGGCTTTATGAATAGTCCCCGAGTGAGAACTGGCTCGAACTCGGGTAGCCTTTGGGCTTAATAATCGAATGAGCGCTTGCTCACCTAAGTTTTCAACTCCCTTCCCTTGCTTCACCATAGTTATAGTTGCTACGCCCAAATCCGTTCACCAAGAAGAGGAGAGTTCCGCCTCTGTTTCTCGCCCGATTGGTGGTACACCGCCGGCGCCCGGTGAGCTGACCTCGAGATGCTTTGTCTCGAGGAGGGACTTTACGTTACAGAGACCTCCCAATGTCTAGGGCCATCGGGGGCATGCACCGAGGTTCATCTCATCGATAGGAGAGGAACACCTTGAGGCAGTTAGGAGAGACTGCGGATGGCGGAAAAGGCGGTACTGTAGGTACCTTCCCCGGAAGAGAGCATCGTGGCTCATGTAGAGGGTTTTTTAAACGTATATACGTACCTCTTTACATTGGGACCTCTCGATAGAGTCGTGCTCGAGTCTTGTAGAAGATATCGGGTTACCCTGGCACAGGTTCACCCGTCGTTTTGGAGGAGAGTGTTGATGATAAGGTTCTTTGCAGATAAGTCGGGCTCGATTTCACCCTTAGCCATCTCATTAGATTGTATTGGCCCTTGCATTACCGAGGCTTGATTAATCTACGATGCCGATCCACCCGGCCCTTTGTTGCTAGTAATGAAGAGGACGAGGACGAGGACCGAGGGTGGATGAGTCGATTTGTCCGAGTGCGGACTGTTGACATTATTTTCGTAGAGTTCCTGCCATTCCCTGAGAAATGGAATTTCACACGTAAGTGGTACACTTGTGCTTTTGTGATCTTTGTTCATGGTAGAGGCAGACTCCATAATGGTGTTTTCTTTCCCTTTCCGCAGCAATCCTGTGGTTGCCGTTCGAGGTCCCCGATCTGGCGGATTGGACTCGGAAACTAGCAGCCTGCTCGACCTACGATGAGCTTAAATGGCGAGACGTATCGAAGGGTAGATAGGAGACAAAACACCACGGTGAGTACCATATGGTTCTTTTCTTTAGGGAATATTTCCCTCTGTGTTTCCTAACTTCTTTACTGTAGGCGTTGGAGAATTTTCCGATGTGATACCATGCCCTCTCGTAGAGGGGGGAGGATCAATGGCTTCAGGGCAGAAGAGCGATAACAAGTGCAAGGAATCCTCGGCGGGCGAGGAGATTTATAGTGAGGAAGGGTCTGCTCGGAGGCAAAAAGGAGATGCAATCGTTGAGGTATTTCATGTACCTATCGGCCGTCGTGTAGACATTGGTGCAACAAAAGGGAGCAGCCACAGCTCGATGGCTCGAGCGGAGAGGCCTCCCAGGGCAGCTGAGCCTGCAATACCCGAGATTTTTGGCCTTGAAGGAGTGGCTCCTTTTTTGCCACCATCTTCTTCTGCCGTCAAAAGTACTTCGAGGGATGCAAATGTTCTGCCGCTATCATCTTCTCCCGTCGAAGGTACTTCGAGGGATGCAGATGATCTGCCGTCGTCGTCTTCTCCCGTCGAAGGTACTTCGAGGGATGCAGTCGTTCTGCCGCCGTCATCTTCTCCCGTCGAAGGTACTTCGAGGGATGAAAACGTTCTTCCGCCGTCCTCTTCTCCCGTCGAAGGTACTTCGAGGGATGTTCGAGGCCAGGGGCTGCATAAATCAAGCGGGGTCTCGAGCGATCATATCCCTGCCGAGAGCGGTTCGACTGGGGCCGATGAGATCAGGCTAGTAGATGTATGCTCAACCTTCGAGGAGGCTCAGCGGCTCTATTCTGTGGTGAGCTCTGGTTGATTTTGTTGGTTTTTCAGTTTTGCATTTTCATTTATCCACTGAGCTTCTTTTTCATAGGCCTTTGACAAGCTCAAGTCCGAGCTGCTCCGCCGTGAAGCCCGGTTGCGGAAAGCCTTGGACGGGGAGAAATCCCTCAGGCTTCTTTGTGATAAAAGGGCAAAGGAGTTGATATATCTTCGGTACGAGACGAGTCAAAGCCTGGGCTACGAAGACCGCCTCGAGAGACAGGTAACCTTTGTTTCGAAGGGATACACATTTTTCTCTTCTATCCTCAGAGATTAATATTTTGATTCTTCAGTTGCAGAGTAAGGCGGAGGACCTGGAACGCCTTTGGGGCGAAGTTGGTCAGGCCAAGTATGAGTGTAATGAGCTAAAGGCTCAGATAGATGCCCAAGTTGCGGCCAAGAAGAATGCTTTGGCCAAGGTTTCTACCCTCGAGGTGCAACTCGAGAATGCTCGTGAAAACAACTCGGTCCAGATGAGCAGGATTGTAAGGCTCGAGTCTGACCTTTTGAAGATGAAGGCCGAGGTCATGGACGCCCGGGCTGAAGCTGAAGAGATTCGAGCTAAGGCTGATAAGAAGGTGGTTGTCTATTTGAAAAACGCTGTCGATGCTTGAGCTGAGTTGAGAGGGGCTTCCGATCGGGAGAGCAGAAGCAATGAATATGACCGATGCAAATCCCGGAGGTAAACCCCCGAGGAGATCCACGCTAGGGGCTTCGATCTCTCGGAAGAGATAGAGCAGGCCAAGGCAGATGAACACGACGCCAAGTTCCTCGTATCCGATGCCGAAGATAATGAGGAAGAGGCCGATGGAGCCGTAATCCCCGAGGGGAAAGTAGACTAGGCTTTTCCTTTCTGATTCTGTGTACTATGCTCTTAGAGTACATTGTAAATGAAGCCTTGTATTATTTCACATATACATATAAAAAGAAGCCTTTTGGTTTTCCTCTTTCACGAATTTCCCGTTGCTTGTGTATGTCTTTCTTTTGTTTTGAATTTTGATGCTTGTCAATAATAAGCCAGTTCGAGGAAAAACCCTTAGGTTTACAAATTGGCCTTGGGGCTAGTTGGGCTGGCCCGTAGGCTCTTACGCATTTTCCCTTAGGCGCTTTTTAGTTAACCGTTTCGGGCTCAATCTTCGAGTCGGGTTTCGACTCGAGCTCATTGACCCTTAGGTTTTTGAATTTTAAGCTGGCTCTTAGGCTCTTACGCGTTGGGTCGGCACGATCTCTAATATGGTCTGGCGCTTGGGCTCTTACCCCTTGGGTCGGTACGCCCTCTAATATGGGTTGGCGCTTGGGCTCTTACGCCTTGGGTCGGTATGACCTCTAATATGGGCTAGCGCTTGGGCTCTTACGCCTTGGGTCGGTACGACCTCTAATATGGGCTGGCGCTTGGGCTCTTACGCCTTAGGTCAGTACGGCCTCTAATATGGGCTGGCGCTTGGGCTATTACGCCTTGGGTCGGTACGACCTCTAATATAGGCTGGCGCTTGTGATTTTATGGCGACGGTCGGGCGTCCCCGAGTCGCGTTAGTTTGGCCAGACCTTATGTCCGTAGTCATTGTGTTTGGCCGTAGCCTTTTAGTCCCCGAGTGAGGTAGTCTCGGCGTCTATATCGAGGGTATGCCCTTTTAGGGGTCTTACAAGTTCGAATATATAGCCTTGACTTTAGGATCGAGATTATGATTTTTGTAAGGTCTTATAAATTTGAACATGCCTTACTCGAGGTCTTACAGATAGGTTACTTGGCACAAGTATAATTCATCCCTTGCTTGAGGTCTTACAGATAGGTTACTTAGTACAAGTATAATTCATGCCGTGTTTGAGGTCTTGCAGATAGGTTACTTGGTACAAGTATAATTCATGCCTTTCTTGAGGTCCTACAGATAGGTTACTTGGTACAAGTATAATTCATGCCTTGCTTGAGGTCTTACAGATTCGGTATTACCTTAGGGAGGTCTTTCGGGCTCGAGGTTGCCCCTTTGGGGTCTTATAGCCTCGAGTTTTTGATAGCTCGATGGGGTGACAGTCGGCGGTAGTCCCCGAGATATTGAAAGCTTTTGGCTCCGGAGCCTTTCTTTGTAAACTTGATGTTGCCTCATTGAGGACTCATGAGCTCGAAATTTCTGGCCCGGAGGTCTTACGGCTTTGAGTTTTTGATGTCATTTCCCGAGTGTTTGGGAAATTTCTGGCCCTAGGGCTGTTTCTTGTAAAAATAGCAAACTTCTTTCAAGCACGAAGTATTTTGATGGTAAAAGATACTCCTTTGATTACTTGGTACAAGTATACATGTTTTCGTCCTTTAGGGTTTGATTATTCTATACGGACATGGTTCATTTGACCGTTTGGCCCGATACATCATTTTTCTGTCGAGACCCTCTTTGACTCCTCTTGATTTCTCCGGGGAGGTGATCTCCCGGGGGAATGCCCCCAAATATTCGAGGTTGATTGAAGAGAAACCTTGAATACTTGTTAAGTTCTCTTTAAGTAGCATATAGATGATGCCTCGTTAAAAACATTGCCGGTAAAATCCTTCTTGGGATAAAATCCGATCGAAGGAAAAGAGTGCAACGCATGCTTTAAAACCTAAGGTCTTCAGGCTAGAAGGTGCTTCGATTTTTCTAACCGAACACCTGCACACAGGTTAGTGTAAGACATAAATAGAAAGGGAGATGGTTAAACCTTAGAAGTAATGGTGCTTCGAGCCTCGATATGCTTCAACTGCTCGCTCTAGGGACGCGGTACGGTCCTTTGCTCATTCACTCGGGTGTAGCCGAGAATTTAGCTTGTGATTGCTACTTCGCTGTTTGCTTATCCGTTGGCTCCGTCGAGGTTGAAGGTGTCGATGCCGGTACCACATCGTGCACCGCGAACATTTCTCTTGCTGCATGCTGCTCCTCGTATACCGTTTTTATTCCGTCCTTTGTTGGAAACTTCATCATTTGATGAAGGGTTTATGGTGCTGCTCTCATGCAGTGTATCCATGGCCTTCCGAGCAAGGCATTGTACGTCATGTCCCCTTCGATGACATGAAACTTGACATTTTGAGTTGTGCCAGCCACGTTGACCGGGAGGGTGATCTCACATTTCGTTGTCTCGCTTGCCATGTTGAATCCGTTGAGGACTTGAGAGGCGGGCACGATCTGGTCGAGCAGTCCGAGCTGCTCCACCACCCTCGACCTGATAATGTTGGCCGAGCTACCTGGATCCACAAGCACACATTTAATTTGAAATGTATTCACAAGAAAAGAAATTACCAATGCGTCGTTATGAGGCTGGGACGGGGCCTCGATGTCCTCTTCGTTGAATGTGAGGGCGTCCTCGGGAATGTAACCTCGAGTCCGTCTTTCCCTGGTGATGGATATTTTTGTTCGTTTGACAATGGGTTCCTATGGGATGTCGATTCCTCCAATGATCATGTGGATGACATGTTACGGCTCTTCTGTTTCATTTTTCCTGTTCGCCTCTCTTTCCCAAAATTGATTTTTTGCTCGATCGTTGAGGAACTCTTGGAGGTGCCCTTTGCCGATTAGTCAGGCTACTTCTTCTCGGAGCTATCTGCAATCTTCGGTCCTATGATCCTGTGTGCCGTGAAACTCGCACACCAGGTTAGGGTTCCGTTGTGACAGATCTGATAGTACGGGTTTTGGCCACCTGGTGTCTTTAATTTTACCTATGGCCGATACGATGCTCGAAACATCAATGTTGAAGTAGTACTCAGATAATCGGGGTGCCTCTATCGGTCCTGTGTGTCTGTCGAATCCGGCTCTGCTCATGAGTCCCCAAGGATTCTGACCTCGATTTTCCCTTCGGTCGTTTCGGGGTATATTATGCCTTGGGACGTTTCTTTGATCTTCTGTGTACGGTTGGTACCTTTCCTTGTTTGGCCTTGGTTCCTTTGCCAGAAGCCTGCTAGGATATACTGAGCCCGAGGGGGCTCCTAGTTGTTCATTCTCGACCTTAATCATTGATTGATACCGGTTGTGGACATCCGCCCAAGTCACGGTGGGATATTCAACCAAGTTCTACTTTAGCTGCTTCGAAGCTATCGAGCTTCGTTAGTTCAAACCTTGGGTGAAGGCCTGCACTGCCCAGTCATCGGATACCGGTGGTAATTCCATTCGCTCCATTTGAAAGCGAGATACAAACTCCTGTAGCATCTCGTTTTCTCTCTGTTGGATTTTGAAGACATCGGATTTCCTTGTAGTAACCTTGATGGCATCGGCATGTGCCTTTATAAAAGAATCTGCCAGCATGGCAAATGAGTCTATCGAATTCGGGGATAGGTTGTGATACCACATCATGGCCCCTTTTGAAAGTGTTTCTCCGAATTTTTTCAGCAGGACGGATTCAATCTCGTCGTTCTTCAGGTCATTTCCCTTTACAGCACAAGTGTAGGCAGTGATGTGCTCGTTGGGGTTCGAGGTTCCATTGTACTTTGGGAGATCGGGCATTCTGAATTTCTTCTGGATGGGCTTCTGTCACACCTCCTTTTTTACACGCATACCCCGAAGGATAAATGTATAAGGGAGTTTTTCCATTTAAAGTGACATTATTCGAAATGGGATTATTTATTTATTTTTAGAGTCGCCACTTGGGATAGGACGGGCTTTTGGTGTCCCAAGTCACCGATTTAATTTAAATCCCAAATCGAGGAAAATTTTGACTTCCCTATTGGAGTCTGCGAACCAGAAATTCTGAATAAGGAATTCTGTTGACCCGAGGGAAGGTGTTAGGCACCCCCGGATCCCGTGGTTCTAGTACGGTCGCTTAAATTATTATAATTTTTGCTAAAAATCTGATTTTAATACATGTTTGAAATTATGTGCTTTTAAACTTTAACCGCTTTTATTATTATTTGAAAAGAGAATTGCAACATCGTGAAAACGTGTTTCGAACCACGTCACATAAATGCACCCGTGGTTGTTGACACATTTCAGCTTCGTTGAGATTTGGATTTGGGTCATATAAATGCGCACCCGAGTTTAGGATTGTAATGTTATTAAAATACGCGCCTAAGGAGATTAACGCGTTATTATCTTTGGGGAGGGCCGTGAAATTCACTAAATGGCCCGTCCCGAAATCTAGGTATTTTAACACAAACATTTACTGAGGGCCCCGCAATTTATGTGTTTTGTTTGGCGAGGCTCATCTCATTTATTTTAAAGGATATCCTAAAAGTTTACAAGTTTTCTATCGGACAAAGTCTCTAAAAGGTCCGTTTATTTTGTTATTGGCTTAGTACAAACCAAATGACAATTCTGTATCAAAGTTCAGCCCTTGGGCTCCGAAATAAGTCCAACGAAAGGGAGTCAGAACCCAGCTCAGCACAAGCGACTGGATAGTCATAGGTCTGGGCCCAGGCCCAAACAAACACTGAAATCAGATCGGAGCCGGGGCCACTCGTTGGGTCACTGAAGCCTAAACCAATGAAATAGGCTGTTGAGTCTTGAATCGACCAGCGCATCTCACACCAAATGGGATTTCAGTTAATTGTACAGAGGCTAAACTCGTTTCACAAATGTTTCGATCACATTCACTGATTTTTGTAGTAAAGAAACAACTTATATCTTATTCCAATTAATGAACTACTAGTTGCTAGAATCGAATTTCATATTCAGACTGTTTTTAGGCTAACCAACTGTTACAAATCCTTATGGAATTAATGGATTAACATGCAACAAGGTTCTTAAGCTCAAAGACACAGGGCTATGGAAAATGCCAATTCTCTGATTTCAAAACCAACATGCTGGTGTCAAAGCTAAAGTACTACACTACTAAAACATTTACATTCTGATTTCAAACCCAGTTGCAAGTTTTAATAAACAGTCGTCAAAACTATAATACACTGGTAACACAAGCTAAACCAAGTGAAAACAAATAACTACTGGATTCACATGCTCACAGGAATATATCGAATTAGCTTAGTAATCCTCAAGCTACAAACAGTCTAAAATGATTACAGAGTTTAATTACAATGAACAACGAATCAGGTCACAGAAAACTATCTAGAATATGACAGAATTATTAAAATGCAATTCGAAAGCAGAGGCTTCAATTTCATTTCATGTTTCAACAGGTGAAGCTACATCGACAGAGTCTCAAGGTGTGTACCTGGAATTGCAAAGTAACAAAAGGAAAGAGGAGAATCATCAGCAGTTACACAGCAAATAACAGCAACAGGATCAGTAGTAAATCGACCCAGGAATCAGTCAGAGACGAAATAAACCAGTAAGAACCTAATGCACTTTCTTGAAATCAAATCTAGACTCAAATTTGAACCAAAAACAACTTCTGAAACTTCCAGAAACTAGAGATAACCAGAATAGCTTGAACAAAACCAAAAACTACTTGAAGTTGAATGCTAGGAACTCGGATTAACAATCAAACTTGCAATTCAGATCTGAAATCATAATGTAACCATATATTTTTGGGGTTTTTGTGTTGTTTATACTTTTTTTTGGTTTTGAAGGTTTTTGGAATTTGAAATTCCAATTTTTTTGAAATTTGTGGAGCAATTGTTTTTATTTGGAGGGAATTTTCAGGCTCCCAAAAACTTGTTATACAAGGCAAATGAATGCCTATTTATAGGCAAACTTAGGGTGCAACTTCAGATTTTCATTTTACTCATTAGTCCCTATTTTATTTTCATTTTTACCCCTCATTTTCTGACTTGTTATACAAGTAACTACACCTATTTTTTGTGAATTTCAGTTCAAAATCCCTTCTAGAAAGTCCTAGGAGGTTCTATTCTGATTTTTCCATACTTGAAAACCCTAAACTACCCTTGCCTCATTTCAATATTTACTAAATCTGATTAAACTATAATTTCCCATGCCTATACTACCCCCGAAACCCTCTGAAATTACTACCATAGTCCCAAATGACTTTTAGTCCTCTTTCTACCCTGATTAAATCTATCCGCTATGGCCAAACTCATCTAATTAACAACTAAAGTATTATTAACAACAACCAATGATTAACCAACAACAATAACCAGAAGAAGTACTAAACATATTAAACTGAAACAAACAACTCACACAAGATTAATTGAAACAGATCATAAGAAAATAGGCTAATAAACAAACTATTGGATTCTCAAATCAACACTGACTGTTAACTAAGCAGAGGCAGAGATACTACTATGTTAAACTACACTAATCAAACTAAACGACTAAACAAGCAGTAACCTAAAATCTGTATCGATCCAAAAAGCCCTAACGAACACAGATCAGACTTCACGAGAATAATTTCGGAGCAAATTTGAGATCCTAGCTTAACATAATGCAAGACGGAGAAGAGGGAAATGGACAGAACATGAAGGACTTACCAATTTGACCTTGAACCCGGACCTTTGAACTTGGATTTGATACCCACTCGATTGACTTCCAATACAGCTTCTAGATAATATTATATGTTCATTTCTGACAAAACAAACGCGTAACATTATCTAGAACCATATGAGAACAGGTGTGGCTGAAACCCTAGATCCGAGACATGAAAGTTTGAAGGCGGATTTGAAGGATTTTGGGTTGGGATTTGGGTAAAGGAGGTCAGGGAGATTATAGGATATTAATTTGGGCGAGTTTGGGCGAGTTAGGGTTTTCACCGGATTTGTGATCTAAAATTCGAGAAGCTGGGTTGTGATTTGAGTGGAACTAGTGGTAGATATGAGAAGAGGAGGAAGAGAAGAGCTTGGGGTGTGTTTTTGGGGTAATTTGGAGCATCGCCGCCGGCGGAGCCGATTTTCGACCGGCGGCGGACGGCGGAGGGCGGCGGAGACGGGAAAGGGCAGGGGAGGTACGAGGAAGGGGGGTTTGGTCTCTAGGTTTTTTTCAAAATTTTAGGACAATTTTATTTTAAAACCAAGATCAACTCAGGGCCGTTGGATTGGGAAGGATGGAGGGTTCAAATTAAACGACGTCAAAACGACGTCGTTTTGAATATGGGGCAATTGGACCGGGCATGGTTGTTTGGGCTAGTTTGGGGTGGGGCGTTTTTTATTTAGGCCTGGGTAACTTGGCCTAATTCTTGGCACTCATTTCTCTTTTTTTGCTCTTTTATTTGTTTTCTTGTATTTTGTTCACTTGCTTTTGTATTTTATTTTTTGTATTTTTGTATTTATTTATTTTTTCTGATTTTATAAAATGCTAAAACAAAACAAAGACCTAATTAAACTATTTAACTCCTAAAATTATTTAAAACTCTATTTAAAGATAAATTCAACAATTAACAATGCAAAGAAACTATTTTCTTGCAATTTTCTTTAAATTTAGTTCTAAAACTAAATAATACCTAATTAATACTAAAATTGTGAAATTAAATCCCTAAATGCAAATGCATATTTTTGTATTTTCATATGAATAAAAATGCAACCAATTAACACAAAGATTTAACAAAAATTCATAAAAATTGTAAAATAATAAAGAAATCAATTATTTGAAACTTTTGGAATAATTTGCTTAAGGCAAAAATCACGTGCTCACAGCTGCCCCTCTTTGCCCGGAAACACGAACAGTTTTCGTGCAAAGACAAGTGAGCGGAAATGAGCGATTTCGCCTGTTCGCATATTCCGTGTGAAGCATTTTGAAAGAGTTGACCGCACCCTGCTTCAGAGGCTGCCTACATATCCCGGGCTAAACAGGAATCAGGTCAGTGTAGTTCGGGAGTGTCTGGTAGCTGGGACTACCCGGAGCTGTGATTTCACTGCTGTTGCTGCTGCTACTGCTTGCTGACCTCCTTATTACACCAAAAGAAAATCAAAAGCTAAGCTAGCTAGGCCTATCAACTATGAGTTACAAGATTCCTATCTATAAATCTCTTGAATCTTTGATCTTGAGTCTTAGCTGATTTTGCTGTGGACTTCGATCTGAATCTTGATACTCGCAAGTTGTAGGTGTGTTACTTCTTCACGCAGCATTGGATCAAAACAAGATCAACGGAGCTTGTGGCTTCAATCAGATTTTGAGCAATCCGTGCCCTTGCTTGCTTCATATTTGAGTTCATCTCTTTTTGTTCTTTTCTTCTTTTCTTGATTCTGGATTGAGATTTACTCCATTGGTCATTTCACGCCTTGCGTCTTGAGGTTGACCTGCTTAAGACACCAAAACAAACAAACGAACGAAATTTTCTGCCCCAGTTTTCACTAGGAAAATTTCGTGAGTTAGTTGTGACACATATCTAAGCAATCAAATCAGGAATGTGTAGAGAGATCTCGGTTTTTTGGCCGGGATTTGGAAAGAAAAAGCTCCTCGGTTTTTTGGCTGGGATTTGGAAAGAAAAAGCTCCGCTTCGGAGCTCTTTTTTTTTGGCCGGGATTTGGAAAGGAAAGGGCTCCTCGGTTTTTGGCCGGGAGATCCTCGGTTTGTTGGCCGGGATTTGGAAAGAAAAGGCTCCTCGGTTTTTTGGGCAGGAGATCCTCGGTTTTTTCGCCTGGATTTGGAAAGAAAAAGCTCCACGATTTTTTGGCCGGGAGATCCTCGGTTTTTGGCCGGGATTTGGAAAGAAAAAGCTCCGCGGTTTTTTGGCCGGGAGATCCTCGGGTTTTGGCCGGGATATTTAAGGAATGGGATCCTATACTACCATGATTTGTTTTTCTTCTGGGATTTTCACTTTTATTTCCTTTCTTCTTTCTTTTTTTCTTTTGTTTTCTTCTTTATATGTTTTTCCTTTTATTTAGCAAAACACATGAAAGAATTTGGGGAGGGGAAACTTCCTTTTTGGTCGTTTTCCTGCTGCAAAGCTGTTTCAGCGCCTGCGCATTTCATTTCTATTGGGTTGCACCTGCTTCTTGCACGGTTGCTCTGAATTAGACCTGTTTTCAACAAAGAACAATTTGTTAGTTTGAAACGGTGGTTGATTTTGTGGCCTTGATCATCTCAATTGCTTGATCCCGGGCCCCTTTCCGTTGAGAACTTTGCTGCTCGTTTGCCTTGGGGGTGAATCTCTTTTCAAACCGACCGGGTTCAGCCTTCAGGATTTCATTATGACTTGCCCGTGTGGGCTCTGACCTTGTCACTTTATTCTGCCTTTGCCTTTGATTTTCTTTCTTTTCCAATGTTTTTGCTTCAAAAGCATCAACCACTATGGTCAGTCGGGATTGGCCTGACGCACTCGCTGAGGCTAGGTATTTTCTTCAACTCTGACCAGGCGGAGCCCTGTGAAGCAGGTCCTGCCACCTTTTCTTTGTAATAGTTACGGAATCAGAGTTAAACCGAAAGGGATTCATGGAAAAAGTATGCAAAAGGCAAGCATATAATTTTAAGGAGAAACGTCCCTTTTGGGGGAAAAGAAGGACTTATCTGGGGTGCATGCTGGCTTCAAATGAACATGACATGCTTCTTAGACTAGATGCCCGACCCACACAAACTTTCCAACTTCTCGTGAACCCATTGATCTACATTTCAAAACCAGGGAACCTTGCCAGGACTCTTTTAGTGATGACATGTCTTCTTTTCGGCCGACAGCGCCCTTTGCGGGTTTTCGCCAATCGACCTCTCTCATTTCTCTTCTCACCGTCGCCCGATAGTGCTCTTTGCGAGTTTTCACTAAGCAGACTCTCTCATTTTCAGTTTCTCTACTCACCATCGCCTTATGGTGCCCGAAGGTTTTCACCGATAAGACTCTCTCATTTTATTTCTCTCAATTTGCATTGTGTCAGATTCCAACAATGACATTTTTCATTCCATGCCTTTGCCAATTGATCGGAAGGACTTGGACAAGGTTTTGGGGTAAACAGAATTTTGTTGGAACTACAACTTTGGAACCATTTCGGCGGATTCATGGCCGAACCATTACATCATCTGCCCCAGTTTCAACTTTTGGGGAAATTGGGATTTTTGTTTTGGTGTGACTGAACCCCAGAGAGAGGCTGCCTACGTATCCTTTCGGAATCAAGTCAAACGTAGTTCAGGCAAACATTTGTTTTGGTTGTATTTGTTTTTGTTTTTGTTTTTTCTTTTCTTTTTCATTTCATCATATTTTCTTTTTCTTTTCTTTCTTTCTTTTTTTTTTCATCATATTTTCTTTTCTTTTTCTTTTCTTTTTTTTTTTTGCTTTTTTTTCCTCTTTGTTTTTTCGATAATACTTCCGGGTTCCAAAGAGGGTAGCCAAAGAAGGATAACCGGCTCAAATGGGTTTACGAGGGTTAATAGTGTTTGGATAGCGAGAAGAAAAGTCTTCGTCATCTCAATTGCACAAAAACCAACACCGCAGAGAGCCTAGACATAGTACCTTTTGCTGCATCTGCATTCACAGCTGTTTCGGGATCATTTCCTTTGATATCTTCCAAATACAATGCTCCTTTCGGCAATATTTTCCGGATGATGTATGGACCCTTCCAATTAGGAGCGAATTTTCCTTTTGCTTCCTGGTGATGAGGGAGAATGCATCTTAACACGAGTTGTCCCACTTCAAAATTCCTGGGACGCACCTTCTTGTTGTAAGCGCGGGCCATTCTTTGTTGGTACAACTGCCCGGATGTGCCCTGAGTACAGCACACTCTTTTATTGTAATATATGGACCTTTCCAAACCGCGAACCAATTTTCCTTCAATTGTTCCAATTCTTTGCTTTATTTCCTCAAGGTTACCTTCTTTGCATTTGACTCTTGATTCATTATTTCGAAATCTGACAGCGTTTTGGGATCTAGGCATGAAGTCCGCAAGCATGTCATGTTATTTAAAGCTGCATTATTATAGCTAAAGAGAAGAAATGAAGATGGCAAAATCAGAAAAGGAGAAGAAATGAAGATGGCAAAATCAGAAAAGATAAAGAAAAATGAACGATAAAATATTGATTTCATTTCTTGGAATTTTGAAGATAACAGGGTTCACATTCGGGAATTTAAAGACAAGAACCTACAGGAAACATCCGAGTTACACCCTGGAATAACTCGGGATGCAGAAAAAGTAGCAGGACGGGTCTACCGGGACTCCCGCCTGATCGGGAATGGCGTAGCCTTATAGTTTTGAAGCTTGGCGCTTGGTCCCATGTATAGCACCTCAGCGGTGCTAGTGCCCTCTCCTGGCTGGACCATGTGGGTTTCGTAGAGCATTTTTCTCATTGCCCCACGTATTTCCTCAATTTCTTCAGCCGTGAAAACCTTATCATCTTCCTTTTTTCTGTACTTAGGCTTGACAAAAGTTTCATACAAATGTACCACCTCATAATCGGCCATTTTCATTTTTTGAAAGAACATTTCTGCTTCTTCAGCACTTACAGGCCCCTTGGGCGGGAAACGCCTTTTGGTAGCATTGTTCACCTCTTCTATGCTTGAGTACTTTTCGGCGGGAACATTTTCTGGAAGCCCTCCAAGGGTCTCTTTCCCTTTATATGTAACCACCGTCTGATGGTAGTTCCATGGCACTACAGCAGGGTTGGTCACAGGCTTCTGTGGTACACGTCCAACAACCACTGGGTCACTCAACCGAGGTGGTTTGATTGTCCCCCGTACCACATAGGCTTGCTTGGGTATGTACATTTGTGTTCCTTTCTTTAGATCAGCTTTCTTTTCTGGTTCTGTCTTGGTGATTTTGCTCTTCTTTTCCCCTTTCTCTTACTTCGGGGCCACCTCGGGCTTTCTTTCTGCATCGGCAATAG
Organism: Nicotiana attenuata; assembly: GCF_001879085.1. NCBI lineage: Eukaryota > Viridiplantae > Streptophyta > Magnoliopsida > Solanales > Solanaceae > Nicotiana > Nicotiana attenuata. The sequence continues at coordinate 29,464,981 of NC_031989.1, forward strand.
CAATTATAGCTTTTAAGGCTGGATCGAATTCTCTGTCCTCACAGATCATCCCGATTACTGGCCCGTTGTTGTGAGCGGGCAGCGGGTTATTGGTCACATTTGGGACATCCTCATCCCTCAACACAATTTTCCCTTGCTCTATTAAATTCTCCACCGCTTGTTTCAGAGTCCAACAGTCATTTGTATGATGGCCCTCTGCCCCTGAATGGTATGCACATCGGACGCCCCGCTGGTAGGCTGGTGACTCTGGGNGGGCCATCAATTGTTCAGCAATGAACGGCCCAATCTGCTTTGCTTCTCTTTTATTCTCCTTTCTTTTATTTTCTTTCATTTTCATTTCAATTTTTTTAGATTTTTGTCAAATACAAAATTAAAATTAATAGACATGATTTAATTCCAAAATTGCACTAATTAATTTTCTAAAACTAACTAAATCCTAATTCAAAAGAAAGTCAAACCAAAAAAATGTAAAAAAAATGACTATTTTGTTATTTCTTCTATTACTTTGGTAATATTATTTAATTGGTAGAACTAAAAATATAAAAATCAAATTTTAGATGCGAATGTACTATTTTGGTATTTTTATGAATTATGCCAACTAAAAATGCACACAAAAATGCAAACAATCACAAAATCATGCAATTAAATTCTAAAAATCAAATAATAAAAGAAAAATCCTAATTTTATGAATTTTATAGGAATAATTTAAGCGAGGCAAAAATCACGTGCTCACAGCTGCCCCTCTTTGCCTGGAGACACGAAGGATTTTCGGGCAAAGATAAATGAGCAACTATGAGATTGTTGCCTGCTCGACACTCCATGAGAAGCATTTTTAAAACCGTCTGACCGAACCCTGCTTCAGAGGTTGCCTACATATCCTTGGCTATAAAGGAATCAGGTCAGTGTAGTTCTGGAGTGTTTGGTAGCTGGGACTACCAGGAGCTGTGATTTCACTGCTGTTACTGCTGCTACTGCTTACTGACCCCCTTATTACACCAAAAGGAAAATCAAAGCTAAGCTAACTATGCCTATCAACGATGAGTTACAAGATTCCTATCTAAATCTCTTGAAAATTGATCTTGAGTCTTAGCTGATTTTGCTGTAGACTTCGATCTGAATCTTGATGCTCGCAAGTTGTAGGTGTTTACTTCTTCACGCAGCATTGGGTCAAAACAGGATCAGCGGAGCTTGTGACTACAATAAGATTTTGAGCAATCCGCACCCTTGTTTGCTTCACATTTGAGTTCATCTCTTTTTGTTCTTTTTTTCTTTTCTTGATTTCTAGATTGATATTCATTCCATTGGTCATTTCACACCTTGCGTCTTGAGGTTGACCTGCTTAAGATACCAAAACAAACAAACGAACGAAATTTTCTGCCCCAGTTTTCACTAGGAAAATTTCGTGAGTTAGTTGTGACACATATCTAAGCAATCAAATCAGGAATGTGCAGAGAGATCCTCGGTTTTTAGCCGGGATTTGGAAAGAAAAAGCTCCACGGTTTTTTGGCCGGGAGATCCTCGGTGTTTTGGCAGGGATTTGGAAAAGCTCCACGGTTTTTTGGCCCGGAGATCCTCGGTTTTTTGGCCGGGATTTGATAAAGAAAAAGCTCCACGGTTTTTGGCCGGGAGATCCTCGGTTTTTTGGCCGGGATTTGGAAAGAAAAAGCTCCACGGTTTTTTGGCCGAGAGATCCTCGGTTTTTTGGCCGGGATTTGGAAAAAAAAAGCTCCACGGTTTTTTGGCCGGGAGATCCTCGGTTTTTTGGCCGGGATTTGGAAAGAAAAAGCTCCACGGTTTTTTTTGGCCAGGAGATCCTCGGTTTTTTGGCCGGGATTTGGAAAGAAAAAGCTCCACGGTTTTTTGGCCGGGAGATCCTCGGTTTTTTGGCCGGGATTTGGAAAGAAAAAGCTCCACGGTTTTTTGGCCGGGAGATCCTCGGTTTTTTGGCCGGAATTTGGAAAGAAAAAGCTCCACGGTTTTTGGCTGGGAGATCCTTGGTTGTTTGGCCAGGATTTGGAAAGAAAAAGCTCCTCGGTTTTTTGGCCGGGAGATCCTCGGTTTTTTGGCCGGAATTTGGAAAGAAAAGGCTCCATGGTTTTTTGGCCGGGATTTGGGAAGAAAAGGTTCCACGGTTTTTTTTTGGCCGGGAGATCCTTAGTTTTTTGCCGGGATTTGGAAAGAAAAAGCTCCACGGTTTTTTGGCCGGGAGATCCTCGGTTTTTTGGCCGGGATTTGGAAAGAAAAAGCTCCACGGTTTTTGGCCGGGAAATCCTCGGTTTTTTGGCCGGGATTTGGAAAGAAAAAAAAAGCTCCGTGTTTGGCCGGGAGATCCTCGGGTTTTTGGCCGGGATTTGAAAAGAAAAAGCTCCACGGTTTTTTGGTCGGGAATCCTCGTTTTTTGGCCGGGAGATCCTCGGTTTTTTGGCCGGGATTTGGAAAGAAAAAGCTCCACGATTTTTTTGGCCGGGAGATCCTCGGTTTTTTGGCCGGAATTTGGAAAGAAAAAGCTCCACGGTTTTTTGGCCGGGAGATCCTCGGTTTTTTGGCCGGGATTTGTAAAGAAAAAGCTCCACGGTTTTTTGGCCGGGAGATCCTCGGTTTTTTGGCCGGGATTTGGAAATAAAAAGCTCCACGGTTTTTTGGCCGGGAGATCCTCGGTTTTTTGGCCGGGATTTGGAAAAAAAAAGCTCCACGGTTTTTTGGCCGGGAGATCCTCGGTTTTTGGCCGGGATTTGGAAAGAAAAGCTCCACGGTTTTTTGGCCAGAAGATTTAAGGAATGGGATCCTATGCTACCATGATTTGTTTTTCTTTTGGGATTTTCATTTTTATTTCTTTTCTTCTTTCTTCTTCTTTTGTTTTCCTCTTTTTATGTTTTCCTTTTATTTAGCAAAACATATGAAAGAACTTGGGGAGGGGAAACTCTCTTTTTGGTCGTTTTCCTGCTGCAAAGCTGTTTCAGTGCTTGCGCATTTCATTTCTTTTTGGACTGCACCTGCTTCTTGCACGGTTGCTTTGAATTAAACCTGTTTTCAACAAAGAACAATTTGTTAGTTTGAAACGGTGGTTGGTTTGTGGCCTTGATCATCTCAATTGCTTGATCCCGGCTCCATTTCCGTTGAGAACTTTGCTGCTTGTTTGCCTTGAGGGTAAATCTCTTTTCAAACCGATCGGGTTCAACCTTCAGGATTTCATTATGACTCACCCGTGTGGGCTCTAGCCCTTTCGCTTTATTCTGCCCTTGGGACCTTTGCCTTTGACTTCCTTTCTTTTCCAATGTTCTTGCTTCGAAAGCATCAATCACTATGGTCAGTCGAGATTGGCCTGACGCACTCGCTGAGGCTGGGTATTTCTTCGACTCTGACCAGGCGGAGCCCTGTGAAGCTGGTCCTGCCACTTTTTCTTTGTACTAGTTACGGAATCAGAGTTAAACCGAAAGGGATTCAAAGAAAAAGTATGCAAAAGGGGCAAGCATATGATTTTAAAGAGAAGCGTCCCTTTCGGGGGAAAAAAAAGACTTATCTGGGGTGTGCATGCTAGCTTCAAATGAACATGACATGCTTCTTGGACTGGACGCCCGATCCACACAAACTTTCCGGCTTCTTGTGAACCCATTGATCCGTACTTCAAAACCAGGGAACTTTGCCAGGACTCTTGTAGTAGTGAGATGTCTTCTTTTCGGGCGACAGCGCCCTTTGCGGGTTTTCGCCAATCGACCTCTCTCATTTCTCTTCTCACCGTCGTCCGATAATGCTCTTTGCGAGTTTTCACTAAACGGACTCTCTCATTTTTAGTTTCTCTACTCATCATCGCCTTATGGTGCCCGAAGGTTTTCACCGATAAGACTCTCTCATTTTATTTTTCTCAATTTGCATTGTGTCAGATTCCAATAATAACATTTCCCACTTCCTGCCTTTGCCAATTGATCGGAAGGACTTGGACAAGGTTTTGTGGTGAAAAGATGTTGGGCGGAACTACAACTTTGGAACCATTTCGGCGGATTCATGGCCGAACCATTATATCATCTGCCCCAGTTTCATTTTTGGGGAAATTGGGATTTTTATTTTGGTGTGACTGAACCCCAGAGAGAGGCTGCCTACGTACCCTTTCGGGATCAAGTCAAACGTAGTTCAGGAGAACAATTTTCTTTGTTTTTGTTTTTGTTTTGTTTTTCTTTTCTTTTTTTTTCTTTTTTCTTTTTTCTTTTCTTTTCTTTTCTTTTCTTTTTCTTTTTCTTTTCTTTTCTTCTTCTTTTCCGCTGGTACTTCCGGGTTCCAAAGAGGATGACCAAAGAAGCGTAACCGGCTCAAGGGGTTTACGAAGGGTTGATAGTGTTTGGGTAGCGAGAAGAAAAAGCCTTCGTCATCTCAATTGCACAAAAACCAACACCGCAGAGGATTAGACGTAGTACCTTTTTATTGCATCTGCTGTTTCAGGATCATTTCTTTCGATGTCTCCCAAATATCATGCTCCTCTTAGCAGTATCCTTCTGATGATGTAAGGACCTTTCCAATTAGGAGCAAATTTTCCTTTTGCTTCCTGGTGATGAGGGAGACTGCGTCTTAACACCAGTTGTCCTATTTCAAGATTCCTGGGCCGCACTTTCTTGTTGTAAGAATGGGCCATTCTTTGTTGGTACGACTGCCCGGATATTCCCTAAGTACAGCACACTCTCTTGTTGTAATGTGCAAACCAATTTTCCTTCGGTTATTCCAATTCTTTGTTTTATTTCCTCAAAGTTACCTTCTTTGCATTTCAACTCTTGATTCATGATTTCGAAATCTGACAGCGTTTTGGGGTCTAGGCATGAAGTCCGCAAGCATGTCATGTTATTTAAAACTGCATTATTAGAACTAAAGAGAAGAAAATGAAGGAGAAAAATAGCAAAATCAGAAAGAAAATGAACGAAGAAGTTTTGATTTCATTTTTTTTTTTGGAATTTTGAAGATAACAGGGTTCACATTCGGGAATTTAAAGACAAGAAAACTACAGGAAACATCCGAGTTACACCCTGGAATAACTCGGGATGCAGAAAAAGTAGCAGGACAGGTCTACCGGGACTCCCGCCTGATCGGGAATGGCGTAGCCTTCCAATTTTGGAGTTTAGCATCTGGTCCCATGTAGAGCACCTCAGCGGTGCTAGTCCCTTCTCCCGGCTGAACCATGTGGGTGCCCTCCTCTACATTTGAATATTTCTCAACAGGGAGGTTTTCTAGCAGCTCTCCCAAGATTCCTTTTCCCTTGTATATGACCCTCGTCTGCTGATAATTCCATGGTACCGCAGCAGGGTTCGTCATAGGCTTCTGTGGTACGCGTCCAATAACCACTGGCTCATTCAGCCAAGATGGTTTAATTGTCCCCCATACCACATAGGCTTGCTTGGGTATGTACATTTGTATTCCTTTCTTCAAATCAGCTTTCTTTTCTGGTTCTGACTTGGTGATTTTGCTCTTCTTTTCCCCTTTCTCTTGCTTCGGGGCCACCTCGGGCTTTCTTTCTGCATCGGCAATAGCAATTATAGCTTTTAAGGCTGGATCAAATTTTCTGTCCTCACAGATTATCCCGATTACTGGCCCATTCTTGTGAGCGGGTAGCGGATTATTGGTCACATTTGGGACATCCTCATCCCTCAACACAATTTTCCCTTGCTCTATTAAGTTCTCCACCGCTTGTTTCAGAGTCCAACAGTTATTTGTATGATGGCCCTCTGCCCCTGAATGGTATGCACACCTGACACCAGCTCTGTAGGCAGGCGATGCCGGGTTTTGTCTGTTCTGAGGAACCGGCTGCAGTAGACCCATTTGGACAAGTTTCGGGAATAGACTGGAATAAGATTCACCAATTGGGGTAAAGTTTGGTCTCCTGGGTGGTTCCCGAGGATGGAAGTTATTTTGTGGAGGATGGGGGTTATAGTGGTTTTGGTGAGGAGGCTGGTTTCTTTGAAATGGAGCTTGGTTTCTATTGGCATGTGGCTGCGGCCGAGCAAAAGGTTGAGCATTCATGACCGCATACGGTTGAGGAGCATAAGCCATGTCATGATAAGGGTAGTAATGTTGAGGGGTTCTTTCGGAAAACACAGGTCTAAGAGCACGGTATCTTCTTGCCCCTGATGCTGCCATAACTGTTTCTTCTTTCTTATTACCTTTGGCCATTCCTCCAGACCCGCCTTGGATGGCTTGGGAGGTTGCCCTAATGGCCGATTGACTCAAAATTCTTCCTGTCTTCAAACCATTTTCTACCATTTCCCCAATCTTAATCGCCTCTGCAAAAGGTTTGCCCATGGCCGACATCATGTTCTGGAAATAATCCGCTTCCTGGGCCTGGAGAAATACAGTGACCATTTCCACTTCGTCCATTGGTGGTTTCACCCTCGACGCTTGCTCACGCCACTTAATAGCATATTCTCTGAAACTTTCTGAGGGCTTCTTCTTCAAATTCGCCAAAGAGTTCCTGTCCGGCGCAATGTCGATGTTGTATTGAAACTGTCTCACAAAATCTCTGGCTAGATCGTCCCAAATGTGCCATCGTGAGACATCCTGGTCCATATACCATTCTGAGGCAATGCCTACTAAGCTTTCTCCAAAGTAAGCCATCAACAACTCTTCCTTTCCGCCGGCCCCGCGCAGCTGGTTGCAATATCTTTTGAGGTGGGCAATAGGATCGCCATGCCCGTCATACTTTTCGAACTTTGGCGTTTTAAATCCCATGGGCAGGTGCACGTGAGGGAACATGCACAAATCAGTATAAGAGACACTTTTCTGCCCGCTTAAGCCTTGCATATTCTTCAAGCTCTGCTCAAGGCTCCTCATTCTTTTCGCCATCTCATCTTGTTCGAGAGCTTTGGGAGTTTTATCCTGCCCCGGTGTAAGCTCAAATGGTGGTGGCTGAGAGTAATTATATGTGGGATATTGAGGAGGATCCACTGGAAATACAGGGTTTTGGAAAGTGAAAGCTGAGGGATTAAAGGCGGGCCTTGGCAGTGAGGGTTGTGTTGTAGCAGAGCATGGTGGAGCAGTGAAGATGTTAGGAGCTGCTCCTGCTGTGAACACCTGGGGGCGGACCTCAGAAGGCGTTCCGACGAAGTGTGCGGTCATGGTAGGCTGTCCCAAAGGCGTATGAGGGTGCTGATGGGGATATTGGAGGTACCCTCGGATCTAGGGAATAGTTCAGGAAATCCAGGGATGGCGCTTGGAGGCTCTCTTCCATTGGTCCAGGCATCCCACATTTCCATGAGTCGGAGACGTAGTATCCGGTTCTCTTCCGCTGTGACAAACTCAGATGCAGGAATCCTCGAGATGGGGTTGTCCTCAGAGATGGGGACTGCGGGCAAATTCATTTTTGTGAACATTTCCACACTTCCTTTTGATCTGGTAAAGTATTGATGCGATGCCAGCTTACCACAACCAACCACCGTTTCTAAAAGCTGGGCTGGAATTGACAGCAACACACGGTTAGTTTGAGACAAGTAACAGATAGGTAATCGCACATTGGGGTGTGATGCACCTATACAGTTAAACGGATGTCTACATGTTTGCACTGGTTGCATGCGTCATCCCGGCTTTTCTTTTCCTATTTTCCCTTCTCTTGATTTCTACTTTTGTTGCTTTTCTTTCTCTTTCTATTTTCTCTCAATTTTCTTTCCCCTCTGTTTTTCATTTCCTGCTTTTCCCTTTTCTTTTGCCATGGTTTTTCTCTCGATTCCTTATTTTCTCTTTTTGCGTTTCTTTCTCTCTTGTTTTTCTTTTACTTCCTTCCCTCGTGTTTTCCTTCTCTTTTTTCTCTTTTTTTTTAGGGTTACGGTCGAATCCTATGGAGATTGCCTACGTATCATGACCCCGCATGAATCAGACCAAGCGTAGTTCTTGCAAATAAGGTAAATAAACTAACTCTTTTTTTGAATTTTTGAAAGAAATGCTTTTGAAGGAAAAAGGGAAATATTTTGATTTCGATTTTTGATTTTGATTTTTCTTTTTAATTTTTGAAAGAAAGACTTCTATCTTTTCGTTTTTGGGAATTTTAGAAGTAAAAAGAAATATATTTGTTTGAATTTTCATTTATTTTCTAAACACGAAAGAAAAATATTTTTTTTTTTTGATTTTGAAAGTTGCCTCTTAATTTTGGGAAGAGGGACTTTTACGAAAATGTTTTGGATATCTAAGCAAAAATATTTTTCGGACTCAATTTTTCAAAATTAGTATTTTTTTTTATTTTTTTTAATTTATGAAAGAAAGACATCTAAGGAGTATTTTAATAATTTATTTTGACCTAAAAGGAAAATTGGCTATTTTTTCAAAAATATTATTTAAGCAAACAAAGACTCGGTTTTGCAGATACGGCCTTTCAGCACTTCGGGAAAGAAGATTTTAAGGCTGTGCCCGATAACCACTAAAAATGACCCAAGGTGGCTGTTCTTGCAAAAGCGGCCTTCCGGCGCCCTTTTGGGGACATTCGGCTTATTTAAGCAAGAATGGCATCACCTGACTTATTTGTGACAAAAATTAAAATTTTGGTATTTTTTGGCTATTTTTGCAAAAGGGTGTGGTTGGACCCGATGAGGGTTGCCTACGTATCTCACATCCGGTGAGAATCAAACCAGCGTAGTTCGGGCAAAATTGGGAATTGAGTAAACTAACTCTTTTTTTTACTTTTTATAAAACTCAGACAATGAAAGCTTTAAGGCAAAATAGTTTTTTTTTTTAATTTTTGAAAATTTTGTTTTCTTTTTTTATTAATTTTCTAAAAATGCTTTAAAAGAAGAAAGGGAATTTTTTTTTGGATTTTTGATTTTGACTTTGATTTTATTTTTGAAAGAAAGACTTCTAAAATTTTTTTTTTTATTTGAACTTTGGGAATTTTAAAAATAAAAAGAAAATGGTTTTGTTTGAATTTTCATTTGTTTTTCTTTTTCTAAGGAAAAAAAAGAAAATATTTTTGGATTTTGGATGTAACCTCTTAATTTCGAAAGAGGGACTTCTTTAAGAAAAATATTTTGAATTTCTGAGCTTTTATTTATTTACAAAAGTACTTCTAAAGAAAAGCAAAAATATTTTGGACTTCAATATTTTCAAAATTTTTTATTGACATTTACAAGAAAAAGACTTCTAAAGAAGAAAAGAGTATTTTTGGATTTTTGTTTCTGATTTTTTTTTTTATTTTTGAAAAAAAAAATACTTCAAAATGAAGGAAACCTGTATTTTTGGATTTTCATTTTTATTGATTTTTCTTGTTATTTCATGAAAAACATTAGAAAGAAGGAAACCATTTTTTTTTGGAGTTTAAAAACTATTTTCTCTTTTTTTTGAATTTTCTAGAGAAAGATTTTTAATGAAGGAACTAAAAGAAAAAAAATTTTTTTGGATTTTTTTTTTGAAAAGTGGGGCCGAAACCGATGAGGTTTGCCTACGTATCTCACATCCGGTGAGAATCAGACCCGCGTAGTTCGGTCAAATAAAACTAACTATATTCGAAAACTAAACTCTTTTTTTTTTTAGTTTTTTTTTGTTGGTCAAATTCACTATTTCTGACAGCAAGACTCTTTTTATATTTTCTTTTTAGTGGAAAATAAACAAACTAATTTGAAATAAACCTTTTTTTTTCCATTGGCAAACAAAACAAACTAAAAAAAACTACTTTTCTTCTTTTCTTTCATTTTCTCAAAAATCCGGCAGCATTTCGGCACTATTTGGACATTGGTTTTTCTAATATAGGTAATTAACTCTCCACACTGCTATTTTCTCTTTTTCTCTCTTTTTTCAATATTGCCCAGATATTCAAAGCCGGTCAGCATGCGAGTCCAAAACAGATAAATGCACAAATAGGATGCATCAGGATGGTCCATTATTCCGGGTACATCTGTCCTAGACGGACCCAACCCCTGTGTTGAGTCCCCTAAGTCAAAATGCACGTGATGCAAATAAATGTTCCTACTAGGGATCCGGCATGGAGTCGAGTTATTCTAAGTTGAAAACCTGGGCATAGGTTCTAGACTGTGTACCCGAGCGGAAAACTCGAGTCGAGGAGGGGGCTACGTACCGGGGACCCGCGGGATAGTCCGGCTTAGTAACTTGTCCGGCCTCTTTCTTATTTCAAGGTATGACACTAACAGAATAGGGAAGTCTCAACCAGTAAGCACATCCCCGGAGGTGAGAAGAGAAGGGTTTCGGCACAGTTTATATATACAGTTCAGATAATATCAAAGCGGTAAAGCATTTAGCACATATAGCATGGAATATGTAGAAAAATCAGATAAAGCCAAATATAACAATTATACTAAGCTCGAATTCTTGAACCCTGAATCGAAATTCTGGGTTCGTATCCCCAGCAGAGTCGCCAGAGCTGTCACACCTCCTTTTTTACACGCATACCCCGAAGGATAAATGTATAAGGGAGTTTTTCCATTTAAAGTGACATTATTCGAAATGGGATTATTTATTTATTTTTAGAGTCGCTACTTGGGATAGGACGGGCTTTTGGTGTCCCAAGTCACCGATTTAATTTAAATCCCAAATCGAGGAAAATTTCGACTTCCCTATTGGAGTCTGCGAACCAGAAATTCTGAATAAGGGATTCTGTTGACCCGAGGGAAGGTGTTAGGCACCCCCGGATCCCGTGGTTCTAGCACGGTCGCTTAAATTATTATAATTTTTGCTAAAAATCTGATTTTAATACATGTTTGAAATTATGTGCTTTTAAACTTTAACCGCTTTTATTATTATTTGAAAAGAGAATTGCAACATCGTGAAAACGTGTTTCGAACCACGTCACATAAATGCACCCGTGGTTGTTGACACATTTCGAATTCGTTGAGATTTGGATTTGGGTCACATAAATGCGCACCCGAGTTTAGGATTGTAATGTTATTAAAATACGCGCCTAAGGAGATTAACGCGTTATTATCTTTGGGGAGGGCCGTGAAATTCACTAAACGGCCCGTCCCGAAATCTAGGTATTTTAACACAAACATTTACTGAGGGCCCCGCAATTTATGTGTTTTGTTTGGCGAGGCTCATCTCATTTATTTTAAAGGATATCCTAAAAGTTTACAAGTTTTCTATCGGACAAAGTCTCTAAAAGGTCCGTTTATTTTGTTATTGGCTTAGTACAAACCAAATGACAATTCTGTATCAAAGTTCAGCCCTTGGGCTCCGAAATAAGTCCAACGAAAGGGAGTCAGAACCCAGCTCAGCACAAGCGACTGGATAGTCATAGGTCTGGGCCCAGGCCCAAACAAACACTGAAATCAGATCGGAGCCGGGGCCACTCGTTGGGTCACTGAAGCCTAAACCAATGAAATAGGCTGTTGAGTCTTGAATCGACCAGCGCATCTCACACCAAATGGGATTTCAGTTAATTGTACAGAGGCTAAACTCGTTTCACAAATGTTTCGATCACATTCACTGATTTTTGTAGTAAAGAAACAACTTATATCTTATTCCAATTAATGAACTACTAGTTGCTAGAATCCAATTTCATATTCAGACTGTTTTTAGGCTAACCAACTGTTACAAATCCTTATGGAATTAATGGATTAACATGCAACAAGGTTCTTAAGCTCAAAGACACAGGGCTATGGAAAATGCCAATTCTCTGATTTCAAAACCAACATGCTGGTGTCAAAGCTAAAGTACTACACTACTAAAACATTTACATTCTGATTTCAAACCCAGTTGCAAGTTTTAATAAACAGCCGTCAAAACTATAATACACTAGTAACACAAGCTAAACCAAGTGAAAACAAATAACTACTGGATTCACATGCTCACAGGATTATATCGAATTAGCTTAGTAATCCTCAAGCTACAAACAGTCTAAAATGATTACAGAGTTTAATTACAATGAACAACGAATCAGGTCACAGAAAACTATCTAGAATATGACAGAATTATTAAAATGCAATTCGAAAGCAGAGGCTTCAATTTCATTTCATGTTTCAACAGGTGAAGCTACATCGACAGAGTCTCAAGGTGTGTACCTGGAATTGCAAAGTAACAAAAGGAAAGAGGAGAATCATCAGCAGTTACACAGCAAACCACAGCAACAGGATCAGTAGTAAATCGACCCAGGAATCAGTCAGAGATGAAATAAACCAGTAAGAACCTAATGCACTTGCTTGAAATCAAATCTAGACTCGAATTTGAACCAAAAACAACTTATGAAACTTCTAGCAACTAGAGATAACCAGAATAGCTTGAACAAAACCAAAAACTACTTGAAGTTGAATGCTAGGAACTCGGATTAACAATCAAACTTGCAATTCAGATCTGAAATCATAATGTAACCATATATTTTTGGGGTTTTTGTGTTGTTTCTACTTTTTTTGGTTTTGAAGGTTTTTGGAATTTGAAATTCCAATTTTTTTGAAATTTGTGGAGCAATTATTTTTTTTTTGGAGGGAATTTTCAAGGCTCCCAAAAACTTGTTATACAAGGCAAATGAATGCCTATTTATAGGCAAACTTAGGGTGCAACTTCAGATTTTCATTTTACTCATTAGTCCCTATTTTATTTCCATTTTTACCCCTCATTTTCTGAATTGTTATACAAGTAACTACACCTATTTTTTGTGAATTTCAGTTCAAAATCCCTTCTAGAAAGTCCTAGGGGGTTCTATTCTGATTTTTCCATACTTGAAAATCCTAAACTACCCTTGCCTCATTTCAATATTTACTAAATCTGATTAAACTACCATTTCTCATGCCTATACTACCCCAGAAACCCTCTGAAATTACTACCATAGTCCCAAATGACTTTTAGTCCTCTTTCTACCCTGATTAAATCTATCCGCTATGGCCAAATTCATCTAATTAACAACTAAAGTATTATTAAAAACAACCAATGATTAACCTACAACAATAACCAGAAGAAGTACTAAATATATTAAACTGAAACAAACAACTCACACAAGATTAATTGAAACAGATCATAAGAAAATAGGCTAATAAACAAACTATTGGATTCTCAAATCATCACTGACTGTTAACTAAGCAGAGGCAGAGATACTACTATGTTAAACTACACTAATCCAACTAAACGACTGAACAAGCAGTAACCTAAAATCTGTATTGATCCAAATAGCCCTAACGAACACAGATCAGACTTCACGAGAATAATTTCGGAGCAAATTTGAGATCCTAGCTTAACATAATGCAAGACGGAGAAGAGGGAAATGGACAGAACATGAAGGACTTACCAATTTGACCTTGAACCCGGACCTTTGAACTTGGATTTGATACCCACTCGATTGACTTCCGATACAGCTTCTAGATAATATTATGTGTTCATTTCTGACAAAACAAACGCGTAACAATATCTAGAACCATATGAGAACAGGTGTGGCTGAAACCCTAGATCCGAGACATGAAAGTTTGAAGGCGGATTTGATGGATTTTGGGTTGGGATTTGGGTAAAGGAGGTCAGGGAGATTCTAGGATATTAATTTGGGCGAGTTTGGGCGAGTTAGGGTTTTCACCGGATTTGTGATCTAAAATTCGAGAAGCTGGGTTGGGATTTGAGTGGAACTAGTGGTAGATATGAGAAGAGGAGTAAGAGAAGAGCTTGGGGTGTGTTTTTGGGGTAATTTGGAGCGTCGCCGCCGGCGGAAGCGATTTCCGGCCGGCTGCGGAAGGCGGAGGGCGGCGGAGACGGGAAAGGGTAGGGGAGGTACGAGGAAGGGGGGTTTGGTCTCTAGGTTTTTTTCAAAATTTTAGGACAATTTTATTTTAAAACCAAGATCAACTCAGGGCCGTTGGATTGGGAAGGATGGAGGGTTCAGATTAAACGACGTCAAAACGACGTCATTTTGAATATGGGGCAATTGGACCGGGCAGGGTTGTTTGGGCTAGGTTGGGGTGGGGCATTTTTTGTTTGGGCCTGGGTAATTTGGCCCAATTCTTGGTAGTCATTTCCCTTCTTTATTCTTTTATTTGTTTTCTTGTATTTTGTTCACTTGCTTTTGTATTTTATTTTTTGTATTTTTGTATTTATTTATTTTTTCTGATTTTATAAAATGCTAAAACAAAACAAAGACCTAATTAAACTATATAACTCCTAAAATTATTTAAAACTCTATTTAAAGATAAATGCAACAATTAACAATGCAAAGAAACTATTTTCTTGCAATTTTCTTTAAATTTTGTTCTAAAACTAAATAATACCTAATTAATAGTAAAATTGTGAAATTAAATCCCTAAATGCAAATGCATATTTTTGTATTTTCATATGAATAAAAATGCAACCAATTAACACAAAGATTTAACAAAAATTCACAAAAATTATAAAATAATAAAGAAATCAATTATTTGAAACTTTTGGAATAATTTGCTTAGGGCAAAAATCACGTGCTCACAGCTCGGAGCAGCACTCGATGGGAATGGCCTTTGTACGAATTTCTTTGAATCTACACCCTTCAGAATCGGGGGTGCGCCCGGGATATGATCGACCCTTGAATTGTAGTTCTCCACCTTTTGTCGTTAGCTTCTATCTTCTTTTCGCCCGATTCAATCCTCTTTGTGAGGTCCTCGAGCATCTTCATAATAGCGGGGTCGGCTGCTGACCCGTTGTTGCTCGATCTTTCCGATACCTGTTCGGCTTGAGGAGTCGTTTCCGGTGCTACTGTGCTTGGGGTTTTTTGGTGGCTTTGCAGTTGAGCAATCGCCAGTTGTTCTGCCTGCAACATTTCAAAAATAACATGAAGGCTAACCTCTCGTTCCTCCCGAGCCGGGGTTCTCTGAGCTTCTTATTGGTTTTCTTGGCGTATACTCCTGTTAGTGTGAGAGATTATATCGACGGGGATTGGTTCTGGTGCGTCCTCAGGGTTTCGCGGTGGTCTATCGGCGCTGGAACAGCTATACCATTCTCTCCATGGTCCTCAGGACCGTTGTTTTCATGTGCATTTAATGAGTTAGACATTTTGACCTGAAATCAAAGATTCTTGGACAAGAAAAAGTGTGAAGAATAACTTGTGTTTTCAACAAACCAGCACGAAAACAATCACTATTATTTTTAGCCCCACGGTGGGCGCCAAACTATTTACCTTGAAAATGATAATTACAATTAGGTTTGATTTTGTGGTTCTAAAAATACGTGATTTATTTTAATGCTAGTTGTGTGATAATAGATGCTAAGTGTGAGTCAAGAAAATGAGATAAGAGCTTGAAGACAATGTACTATGCAAACCGAATGGCTGTGAATCGGGGCCTCGAGTTGTCCTACGTTGGGCCTTGGGTCAAGCTAATGTATCAGACTGGGGTTAGCCGATGAAGAACTTAATAGTTCTGAGGGCCTTGCTAATGGCTTTTTTGGATCAATGATGAGTAATAAATGAAGAACAATCAATAGAACACAATAAATGTAAGCAATAAAATCAAAGGAAAGACAATGGAGAATGTTTAAGTTAGAGAGCAGAGAATGTTCTTGTTCTTGTATTGAATATCATGTGCGCAAGAAATGACAAGGGTCCCTTTATGTAGGAGGGGGGAATCCCAACATAGTACAGGAACATTTATTACAAAGATATGCGGCTGGTACAGCCATTTAATGTCACGGTACAGACTTGTACTATTCTTGTTGACCTGGTCAGCTCTAACCACGAGCCTTGGGAATTCCCTGTTTATCCATCATAGCCACCGATTTGCACTGCCCCGAGATTGATCATACGGAACCCTCAAAGTCGAACCTCGAGCTGCTCCTCGAGCCCTCTGGAGACGGGCTATGGAGTGTCGTAATGATCATAAAATCGAACTCTCTGATTGTAGCCGTATACAGTTCTGAAATAGATGGTAAGACCCTTAAAGAGATAGACGATGGTGCTTTGTCGAGGAGCACTGATGGCTTGCTCTTAGGGTGTGTGTTTGCGCTTTGACCTCTTTTCTCCCTCTTCTCTTTTTTAGTTTTTCAGGGCATCTTTGGTTTTGACGTCTTTCTTCTCTTCCTTTTTTATGATTATAGATGATGATTTTGGAGATTGATAGCTCCAGGAGGAAGAAGAGTCATAAAGAAATATTTGTGAATGAAAGATAAATATTTTGAGTATCATGGCAAGTATCAAGATCTCTGCAGGCAATTTCGCGAAGGCGGTGATGTGTAGGCCCTTCGGGACAAGTTGAAGGAGAAGGATGATAAGTTGGTGCAGGCCATCAAGAAATATAGTGTCCTCGAAGGGACATTAAGGAGTAGGGAAGAGGAGATTGAGGTTAACAGGGACGTGGAGGCTCAATACTGTGACCTTCAAGCTCAAGTGGTTGAGTTGCGGGGGCAATTAGAATTGTGCTGACTTTAGTTGGAGGCCCTCAATAGTGAGATCACCAAGAAGCAAAAGGAGCTTGACATGTCGGAGTCCTCTCATTTAGATGCTCGGAGGAAGACATAGATGCTTGAATTGGAAAATATGACTCTCCGAGCCGAGCGGGAGAACGATCAATCGACAGCGATGGCTAAGAAAGATCAACTCGAGGAGAGGATCGAGTGGCTGATTTGGAGGCCGAGAAGGCCCAATTACTTGCACAACCGTCCTCTTTCCATATTCCAGATTTTCCCAATGTACCTCGGGAGTTATATGAAGAATAGATTCATGCCGAGGCCCATTTAGATGTATTTCGAGATTTGCATGCAGCGGGATCCGTTTACGAGGCTGCCCTTAAAGATGTTCGTGTTAAGGCTCGTGAAGCTCAAGTCACTTGTAGATATGATCCCAATACCCCTGAAGCATATGAGAAGGATGTGGATGAGGGTGTAAACCGGCTTGAGGAGAACGCCTGGTATGATACCACTTATCCTTAGGGCGAAGGTGGCGATGGCGAAGGAGATCGAGATGGCGAGGGTATCAGTGGTCAAGATGGTGACACCGTTAGAGACCAGACTGGAGAGGGAACTGAAGGTCGTGATGGTGGCGACCAGTAGTTTTCTTTTTGACTTTTTTGTGTATTTTTGCCGGTGTCTTCACGAGCCTTTTCATACAATTTTAAGTATGATATATCAAAGTTGTCCCTTGCATCTTCTTCCATTCATGTGGTTTATTTTCTCTACTCGTATATTTTTTGTTTGTGTTGTTTGCTTATTTCATTTTTTTTGTTCTCGTTGCTGTTGTCTTTCAGCTGGCCGTGGCCTTGGAGTCAAATATTTGTAGGTCATATCAGCCCTTTGTTTATATGGGTTGAGTGTGTTTTTTTATTTTGAGATTTTTCCGATGGCCGATAGGTGTTGTATGGACTTTGTCAATTTTTGACCTTTTGTTAAGTTGCGGTCGAAGGCCAGTAGGCGTTTGTTTGAGTGAGTCGAACATAGGCTTTCATTAAATTGTGATTGAGGTCCGATAGGTGTTTGTTCAAGCGAGGTCGATCATAACCTTTTTGTAAAATCGCGGCCAAGGGCCGGTTGACGTTTGTTCGAGCAAGGTCGAACATAATATTTTTGTTAAATTACGATCGAGGGATGATAGGTGTTTGTTCGAGCGTTGTCGAACGTAACCTCTTTGTTAAATTGTGGCCAAGGGCCGGTCGGTGTTTGTTCGAGTGAGGTCGAACATAACCTTTTTTTAAATCGCGGTCGAGGGCCGGTCGGTGTTTGTTCGAGCGAGGTCGAACATAACCTTTTCATTAAATTGCGGCTGAGGGCCTATAGGTGTTTGTTCGAGCGAGGTCGCATATAACCCTGATACAAAAAAGGTGTCCTGATAAGCGCAAGTTTCTCATTACTTTGACGTTGTTTCTTTGGTTACCTATTTGGAGAGAGTTACAGATTTTGGGTGTTGGCTGGCGTTCCAGTCCCAGTCCTAGTCTACCTAGTCCCTTCATTGTTTGACTTGGAGAGTATTGAAGAGTCGAGCAATGGAAATAACAACAGTCCCTTCTTCGCATACTTCGACTCGAAGTGTTCCCTTCGCTGCCTCATTAAAAACCTCCTTGAGAAAACGCAACTGGGACAAAACTGAAGTGAGGGAAAAACAGTACGACTTGGGGGACACTTTTTCTCTTAGAAGTTGAAGTATTTGAGGTGGTTGATGTTCCAATTGTTTGGTAGTTTCTTTCCTTCTATTGTCTCTAGTTGAAATGAACCTTTGTTCGCTTTGGCTGTAATTTTGTATGGACCATCATAGTTTGTTCCTAGCTTGCCTTCCCGAGGGTCTTTGCTCACTTGAGTTTTGCCTTTCAGCACGTAGTCCCCCACTTTAAGCGGCCGGACCTTTGCTTTCTTGTTGTAATAATGTTTTGCTGTTTTCGGGCGACCATTCTTATATACGCCATATCTCTTCGTTCGTCGGTTTCATCGAGTTCCTACCTTCTGCTCTCATCGTTACTCATATTGATTTCGTGGGAGTACCTTAGGCTGGATTCTCCGACCTCGACCGGTATTACTACTTCGATCCCATAGACCAAAGAGTAGAGAGTCTCTCCTGTGCATGTCTTCATGGTTGTTTTTGGGCCAAATACTTCTAGTGGTATTTCCGGCCAGAGTCCCTTGGCGTCCTCGAACTGGGGTTGAGAGTTTTATTCATAATGTTTAGTATGGGGTTTAGAGTATCCTATTGATATGCCATTTTTCGAATAATTTGGCAGTTTTCTTTCCTGTGAACTGGGGTCCGTTATCACAGCTGATCTCCTTGGGTAGGCCGAATCGGCATATGATGTTTCTCAATATAAAGGTGATTACTTCCTATTCCCGTATTTTGGCGAATGATCCTGCTTCTACCCATTTGGAGAAATAGTCAGTTAAATCAAAAGGAATCGTACATTACGTCGCCCTGCTGGGAAGGGGCCCACGATGTCCATTCCCCATTTGATGAACGGCCAAGGGGAGGTGGCTAAGAAGAGGTGCTCGCCGGCTTGGTGAATCATTGGGTCATAGTTTTGGCACTGTTCGCATTTTCTCATGAAGTCTGCGGCGTCCTTTTTCATGGTGGGCCAATAGTATCCCGCCCATATGAGGAATCTGACCAGTGCTCGATTACCGAAGTGAGCATCGCCAATGGCCTTCATGGACTTCTTCGAGGACGCGCTGCGTTTGGCTTGGGCCCAAACATTTAGCCAAAGGCCCGCCGTAAGTCCTCTTGTAAATGTCGCTATGAAGGAGACTGTATCTGCTGCTTGCATTCTCAGTTTCTTCGCTTTTTTCTTGTCACCTAGGAGTGTGTCGTCCTTCAAATAGGCGATAATACGATTGCGCCAATCCCAAGTTAAGCTTATGGTTCTTACCTCGATTTGGTCTAGTGATGAGTTGAGGAGATAGATTACGTTTCATCCCCAATTGTGACATTTTTGGTAGCGGCGGCCAGTTTCACGAGGTCGTCTGCTTCCGCATTCTGCGCCCATGGGATCTGGTCGAGCTGGCATTCGTCGAACTCAGGTAATAGCTTACAGATTTTGGTCTGGTATTTTTGCAACCTTTGTTCCTTGGTTTGGAAAGTCCCTGTGACTTGGTTAACAATGAGTTAGGAATCACAGGGAGTTTCAACCGTTTCGCCCCATACTTGAGTGCTAGCCTCAACCCTGCAATTACGGCCTCATACTTTGCCTCGTTGTTGGTCATATCTGGGCACCATATGGACTGGTGAATTACTTCTTTTGTGGGGACCTCGAGTACGAGTCCCACTCCGGACCCTGATGCATTGGATGCGCCATCGGTGTAGAGGACCCAGAGGTTTTGTGTATTGAGGGAAGATGGGACGGCTTCCCTTTCGACTTCTCGCATTATTTTTGCACTAAAGTCGGCGACAAAGTCGGCGAACACCTACGACATAATCACCGTCCGCGACTGGTATGTGATATCGTGCTCTCTTAGCTCGATGGCCCATTTGGCCAGCCTCTCCGATAGCTCGGATTAATGCAAAATGCCCCTTAGGGGAAAAGTTGTGACAAGCGAGACGGGGTGGCATTGGAAATAGGGTCTAAGCTTTCGTGAAGCTACGACCAAGGCCAGAGCTAATCTTTTGAGGTACGATTACCTCGTCTCGATGTTGGTGAGTGTTTTTCTAATGTAATAGATGGGAGACTGCGTACCTTTGTTTTCCTAGATAGCACTGCACTCATCGTTACTTCGGGGATGACTAGATAGACGAGGAGTTGCTCCGCAGGTTCGGGTTTCAAAAGCAGGGGTGGTGATGATAGGTTTGTCTTCAGTTCTCACAGAGCCCAGATGTACGCAGGAGTCTATTCGAGATCGTTGTCCTTTTTGAGTATGCCAAAAAATTTGTGACATCTATCAGACAACCGCGAGATGAATCTCGATAGGGCGGCGGTTCGACCAGTCAACCTTTAGACTTGCTTCTTAGTGGTTAAGAGTTTCGGTATTCCCTTGATAACCTTGATTTTGTTTGGATTGACCTCGATCTCTCCCTACGTCACACAAAAACCTAAGAACTTTCCCGAGGCTACACAAAACGCGCATTTCTCCGGGTTCAGGTCCATTCGTACCGTCTTAGTATGTCAAAAATTTCTTTCAAATGATCGATGTGATCCTATGACTTTTCAGAATTGACCAACATGATATCTATATATACCACCATGATCTTCCTGAGCTGGTCTTTGAACATCTTTGATATGTAGCGCCCGCGTCCTTCAACCCAAACAGCATGACCCTATAATAATACGTTCCTTGGGGAGTGATGAACGTGGTCTTCTCCTGGTCTTCTTCCTCCATAAGAACTTGGTTATAGCCTGAGTAAGCATCCAAGAAACTCAATAGTTTGTGCCCGGTTGTTGCATCGATAAGTTGGTCGATATGGGGTAGTGGGAACGAATCCTTCGGACATGCATTGTTCAGGTCTGTGAAATCCACACATATCTGCCATTTCCCATTTTCTTTTTGACCATCACTACGTTGGCGATCCACTTAGGGTACTTCGACTCCCTGATACAGCCGTTCTCTAATAGTTTTCCCATATCCTCTCAGACTGCATCATTAACGGAGGAGTTGAATTTATACCTGACCTATCTTACTAGGGGGTGGAACGGGTCGACGTTTAATTTGTGTCTGGAGATTTCCCTTGGGATTCCTGGCATATCTGCATGGCTGAAGGCAAACAAATCTGCATCGGATACTAAGAATTGTCTGAATTTACCTGGTTCCCAGAGTTTGCAGCCGATATAGACCTTTTTGCTACGGTTGTTGAGGTCCAATTGAATGGGTCGAGGTCTTCTATGGTCAAATCTGCAGCCTCGACCGTGTCGGGATCATCTTCTTGTGTCGACCTCATCCCTATTGATTGTTATTCCTCTCTGTTGGGATGTCGTGCTATCTAAGACAATGCGGTAGCATTCTCGGGACGTGCGATGTTCTCCGCGTATGTTGAATATTCCATCGTGTTGGGAATTTAATTACTTGGTATAGGGTAGAGGGGATGGCTCTCATGGGATGTATCTATGGTCGTCCCACGATAGCGTTTTATGCGGTGGCCTGGTCCATCATGTGAAAGTCGTCTCCAGAGTCACGCCGCCAGCCAAGAAGGGAGGTGTAATTTCCCCGGATGTCCGTTCAACTGCATTATTAAAGCCGGTTAGCGTGATGCAGTATGGAACTATCTTATCCTGAAGTCTCATTTGGGTGAGGACTCAGAGATGGATAATGCATGCTCCACTTCCATCGTCCACCATGATGCATTTCACATCGGTATCTAAAATGCATAAAGTAATAATGAGGTCATCATTATGAGGAAAAGTCAAACTGTCGGCATCCGACTCATCGATGATGATACTTTCTTCAAGTCCATCGTACCATTCACGAGTGATAGATTTGAGCTTGTGAGTGGTGGTGAACTTCACGCTGTTGCTAGAGGCATCATCGCCGCCGCCGATGATCATGTTGATAGTACGAGTTGGTGTTGGCATCTTCGGCGGGCCTTGGTGTTTACGTCCTCTGGCGAAGTTGGTTCTCCCTTTATCGCTAAACAGCTGTTTGAGGTGTCCCTGCCGCAATATGTTTACGACTTCTTGTCTGAGGGAGATGTAACCTTCTGTTTTGTGCCCATGTTCCTGGTGGAACGCACAGAGGGCGTTGATTCATGTCCAATCTGCACTCAATAGTGAGTGGAAACAGTCGTTGGAAGAATAGTACCCAACAAGAGCCGGGGTCGAATTCCAGAGGGAGTTTAATGTGGGTGTTAGGGTGTACAGTTAATGAGAGTAAATAAAATAACTTAATTGATCTTCCAAACAAGGGACTTTGTTTTCTACTTCTAAATTAACACTAACAATTGTAAACTAATGAGAAGAAACTAGAAAGCGAGTAAGTGTTTTTGTTGTTTTTACCTAAATGGTTAAAAGGCCTAGGGATGTAATATTCACCTAGGTGTTCGCCTAATGGGTTAAGTACCTTAACACTTGTTTTATTGATCAAGGTGTATTATAGCTCTTAACTCTAAGATACCTACTCAATACCTCTCAGTCATAGAGTGATTTTGCCCAATTTGACTTTCTCAAGCTCAAATGGGTATGAAGCTAAATAGTTGATATGAGCTCAAGTCGGGTTTTCCCTATCTCTAGTTCAACCCCTTTAATTAGGCTAGTCAAATCCTTAGTCGGGTTTTGAGTTGGGTTTCTTCATTTTAACCCATATCTCCAACATTCCTATAATTTGCACACTTCTATTAGTTTTGGGAACATAAATCAATACTTTCAGACTAAAACAAAAGTAAAAAGGTACTAATAAGTGGTCAAAATCCACGCTTATCAACTCCCCCAAACTTAAGTCTTTTGCTTGTCCTCAAGAAATTGGATTAGTTCCCACCTCCTCAAAATGAAAGGTCATTTCAGCGAGTCAATTGTGAGCCATTCATACTTAGTTGGGACTAACAATTACCCACATTACTCATGGATTATCAACAAGGTGACAAGTAAAATATTCATGCACGTATATTTCTAATGTGACCTTTGCATTTCAAGAATTGACTTTACTTATGAAGGACTGTTGTTCTATTATGTAGGTCATGGTGGACTCCAAACTCTTCCTCCTCTACCTTTCATTTTCCACACTCACTTCAAAAGTTAGTACTCAATCTTAAGATTCACGAAATGTTCACTCTTCTCTCATAATAGAATGTCACAAGTACGGATTCAAGTATCATAGGCTTGCCCCTAATGTAGATCACCACTAATGTAAGCTCACTCTGTTTGAAATCAAGTAGGACTGCTTTCGGGTTGTAATGAAGGCTTTTTTATTAGGGTAGGATACCATATGGGTAAGTGGTTGCACCTTTCCTTAAGCACTCCACATTTTCATTTCTCAACTCACAATTACCAATTCTTAGAGGCATTCTCTTTTTATTGGGGGTTAGAGAGAATTGACATCCCTCTTTCTTGTTCATTTCATTCTTTTTCTCCATTGATGCTCATGTTAGGGGTCATTACCTCTTTTTGAATCCATCAACCCTTCCACTTGTTCTTTTTTTTTTTTTGCATTGTTCTTTTTGTTCTTTTTCTTTTCTTGCCTTCTCTTTTCGTAGAGATCATTTCTTTTCTCTTTTTGGTGCCTTGATACCTCTTTCAAATTCCTTAACTCTCCCCTTAAACTTATGCCTTAAGCCACTTATTTCACAAGAGCGTTAAGGAAGGTCCGGGTGCCAAGAGAGGACCACGACAAAATGGGTAAAGGCTTATGACATGATTATCAAATGAGAAAGGCTAGAGGCTCGAAGGGGGTTGATTAGGGATAATGACATTGGTTGCCAATAGAAAGCTCAAACAGGCCAAGGAAAGCCTACAATCATTTCTCAAACCAAGCAAAACTTATGATTTTGCCTTGAAGCACATTCAGAGCAAGTTCTAGACCATTCACACGGATACTTGGACTAACAACAAATCATCTCACCCCTCACTCATCTAGACCGTATAAGATGATAGAGTCGAGAGCCTACAATAACCACACTCAAGTTTAAAGATCATTATGGTCCAATAAACCATTCTATGGATTACCATAGTCAACTAAAGAGTCTCAAAGTCACTAACTAGAGTTATTTTCTTTCAAAAACTTTCAAACCATAAGCACGTAGTTAAGTGTGTTGGTGCCAAATGAAGCATGAATAACTCTTTTCCGAGAATGACTTGATTAGGCCTTTATTCATTACTACTACTATTATTATTACCTAAACACAAAAATGGACTCATTCCCTTAAGAAGATTGTCACACCAACCATCGTTGGGACGAGTCACCTGGTTTACACAAAAACTACCTTTGGAAAAAACCGTGGCATTAAGAAAACCAAAGGCTCATTACCTAACTACTACGAGAAACATAAAAAGAAGCTACTTAAGAAAGCATAAACTAAAGTGAAAAGTAAGGAAGCTAATGAATAATAACTACTAAAGATAGATAAACTACAAATAAGAAAAGTAACAGAATCATCCAATTATTAGAGTCCAACAACAACAACATACCTAGTATTATCCCACACCGTGGGGTTTGGGGAGGGTAGTGTGTACGCAGACCTTACCCCTACCTTGTGAGGATAGAGAGGTTGTTTCCAATAGACCCTCGGTTCAGGATAGTATAAGTACCACATTAATGAAAATATAGGCAAGAACGGAAATCAAAAAGCCATATAAAAGCAGAATAAAACAACAAGACAGTAAAGTGATCAACAATGAAAGAAAACAACGGTTAGTCATAAAAACCTACTATCAACAGAAAACGAGACTGCGTGCCAATACTAATGTTATGAACACTCTACACTACCTACTCTACTACCCTAATTCTCGACCTTCATACCTTCCTATCAAGGGTCATGTCCTCGGTCAGCTGAAGCTGCGCCATGTCTTGCCTAATCATCTCTCCCCACCTCTTCTTTGGCCTACCTCTACCTCTCTGTAGGCCCTCCAATGTCAACCTCTCACACCTCCTCACCGGGGTGTATGTGCTCCTCCTCCTCACATGACCAAACCACCTAAGTCGCGCTTCCCGCATCTTGTCCTCAATAGAGGCCGTATCCACCTTATCGCGAATAATCTCATTTCCGATCCTATCTAACCTGGTGTGCCCGCATATCCATCTCAACATCCTCATCTCTGCTACCTTCATCTTCCGGACATGAACAATCTTGACTTGCCAACACTCAGCCCCATACAACATCGTTGGTCTGACCACCACTCAGTAGAACTTACCCTTAAGTTTCAGAAGCACCTTCTTGTCACACAAAAAATCGAAAGCGAGTCTTTATTTCATCCATCCTGCCCTAATACGATGTGTGACATCTTCATCAATTTCCCCATCCCTCTGAATAATAGACCCAAGGTACTTAAAACTCCATCTCCTAGGGATGACCTGCGTGTCCAGTTTCACCTCCCTTTCCCTTCTAGAGTCTCGCCACTGAACTTACACTCTAAGTATTCTGTCTTGGTCCTGCTCAACTTGAAATCTTTAGATTCCAGGGTTTTCCTCCATACGTCTAATTGCGCATTCACACCGTCTTGCATCACGTCAATCAATACAATATCATCTGCAAATAGCATACACCACGGCACCTCCCCTTGGATGTGGCGCGTCAGTACGTCCATCACCAAAGCAAACAAAAACGGGCTGAGTGCTGACCCCTGATGCAACCCCATCATAACCGGAAAATGGTCCGAGTCCCCCTCCCCCCCTCCGTCTTCAGTCGAGTCTTTACTCCATCATAGATGTCCTTAATCAACCTAACGTAGGCAACAGGTACACCTCTAGCCTCCGAACATCTCCACAAAGCTCCCTCGAAACTTTATCGTACGCCTTTTCTAAGTCGATGAATGCCATATGCAAGTCCTTCTTTCTCTCCCTATACTGTTCCATCAATCTCCTCGCAAGGTGGATAGCTTCTATAGTCAAACACCCCGACATAAACCCAAATTGATTCTCGGAAATAGTCACACTCCTTCTCACCTAGCTCTACCACTCTCTCCCAGACTTTCATAGTATGGCTAATTAACTTGATACCCCGATAATTATTGCAATTTCGGATATCACATTCTTGTATACAGAAACCATCGTGCTCCACCTCTACTCTTCGGGCATTTTTTTCGTTCTAAAAATGACATTAAATAACCTAGTGAGCCACTCCATGCTAGCCTTGCCCACACTCTTCCAAAATTCCACCGGGATTTCATCCGGCCTGGTCGCTTTGCCCATGCTCATCTTACGCATAGCACACCCCTCCCCTATCCCCCCTCCCCCACCCCCCCGAATAAAAGTAAGCATTGTCCCCCGATGCATAACAAAATAAGAGTGAAAGGAGAGAGGGTGAAGAAAACTTCCAAAGGATCCTTGGACATCTCGGTGTTCCCTGCAATATCATCTCCCGCTAGGTCAGCCAATTGTATCTCATCATCATCAAATTTAGGTGTGGCGGGAGCGGTACATCATACGCACTACCTCAGTAGTGTCGGCAGCAAGGTCTGGCTCCTCATACTGTCTAGCTGGTGCAACCGGTACAGATGGTGCTGATGGATCTGGGATTGACTGGTCTAGGTCAAGTAACATATTAAAAGGTAGATCCCTAGCCGTAGCAAGTTTGGTTCCCTCCTGAGCTTATTAATGATTTCTTGCTTGCCTAGGACTTCCTCATCTTCTTCACTTCTTTGCCCAACTCCTCAATAACTGACCGTGTTGTACCAGAGTGTCCATGATCATCTTCTAGTTGTCCAGAATCTTCTTAAGCTTCTCATCAAGATCAGAGGAGACAAGTGGTGCCTGTGTAGATAACTACGCTGCAACAGTACTAAATTAGTCAGACAGCTTTAAGTAGTTGTCTGCATCTAGTTGTTGAGACTCGCCAATGTCTGGGAGACTCACAAAGCAGATAATGGAGTTGTGGGCATGGACGGTGGACTTAGAGCTGGAGTAGGGGTTGTCCTAGGGGGATGCGGTACGAGCTGAGGATGATGGCGGAGGCATAGCAACATCACTGGAAGAGGGCTCAGCAGAGATAGATGGAATGTTAGTTGTCTTAATAACTACCACTGCGGGCTCATCAAATAGTCCTATGCTGGTAGAGGGCTGGGCTCTCTTCTTTGGGTTGGTCTCATCCATCAATGAATACCAGTCAAATGGCTTCTTCAGCTTTACCTTGGTGTCAAATGATCTCGGGTCTACCTTTGCATCAGTGAGCTACTCTGTGATAGTGTTGAGATAAGGACAGGCTGAGCTAGCCTGCTGTGTTATCAAAGAAATGTTAACTGACATCATGGCATCCACATTAATTAGATACCCGTCCATGATAGAAGCCATAAGAACAACGCGAGGAATAGGTAGATGAGTCTCATTCTGGCTCGGGTCAAGTCTGCTGCATACAAAAGTCTACCACCCCTTAGCCTCGAAACTCAATGTGCTCCACTGAATGGGAACCCCCACAGTAATCCATGGTGGTGGTGTGGTAGTGTTAAGATCTCAACCAACCAAGTTCAGACTTCTTACTTCATTGCACATTTCTCCAGATACTCTTTTGGCTCCAAGTCCTCAAACCCCAAGTACGCGTTCAGCGAATGCTGATCAAACTTCATCGTTATGTTGCGTACTTTGGTCACCTTTGTCCCCTTCTTGATGTGAGAAACATTTGTGTAGAACCCTTGGAGGAGGTACTCCTTGGCATCCTCAACTCTTTCTGTAAACCACATCCAACCATTTCTTGCTTTGAACTGCCTCAATATTGCCGGGTTGTATTTATCCAAATCCTTCAATAGGAACTGCCGCTCAAGTGTTGAAGATCTCACTGCCACCACATACGAAAATCAGTGAAGGCACCCAAGCTGACAAACGTATCCTCCCATATCTCCTTCTTCTTTGATCTTTCCACACCCGTGGATGTACCATCTCCCCCTCTACCATCATCGGGGATATCCTGTACAATATGTGTATCTGTGTCTGTTGTAGCTGCTGTCGCAGAAGTCTGGCTAGCACTCTCCGACCCCTCGGGGGTGCTATGAGATGAAGTGGCCTCATCCCTGAGCTGGTATCGCCCATGTGGCCTAAACTGAGTGGTTGTCTACTCCTTTTGAATATAGGCTGAGTTGCCCTCTAAACTTCCTATACGGTACATAGGAACTAGACTCGGAGAGGTCTGCACCTCTCCCTCTGCCTGCTGTGGCTTTCTTTCTGATGGTTTTGGGTTGTCCAAGGGGCAAGGTACATCTACCTCAACCCCTAGAAGATTCATGTTTTCCCTCGGCCTCGCGATCGAACCATTATTTGTATCAAAACAAAGAAGTTTGTTAGTTTTAATTCATCATTCAACACAATCAAGACTTATGTAGGCAAGGAGGGAACATGGGGACATAGTAAGGTGATGAGGTTATAGGTATTGGGTTCTGTGGTCTGCATATTTTTTATATGCGGCCGCAGAAAGGAACTACGGTCCGCAAAAGTTTGATGTGCGGCCACAGAATGGAAGTGCGGTCCGCATAACTGCAAGTGCATCCGCACTTTAGACTTCCAAATTTCACAGGCCTAGGAGCCACTGTGAAGACAGTGCGATGGTCATTTTGTGGCTGCAGGAGAAATCTGCGGTCCGCACATTTTAAATTGCGTCCGCAGATCACATGCTTCACTAAGTTGCCCAAATCTCCCAATCTGCGGACCGCACAAATTCAAGTGTGGCCGCAAATTTCAAAAATTACGTACATTCACATTTTTTCTACTTAGATTTTTTAAATACCTGCACAAATAGACATGGCAATATGGTATAAACATAAAATTCCACTAACCCAATCCCATTAGAGCATGTATTATGATACCCAGTTCAGATCTACCCTTCATGGACACATGGATGAACTCTAATAACAAATGGCCTAAAAAGAAACTAAAATTCTAAAAATTAAACTAACACAAAAATTTAACATGAAATGAAGCATAGCAGATAGAATGAGTGCAATGGGTGAATAAGCACAGGTGGTTGTGTGTGGGGACAATGAAAATCTCTCAAGAAATCAACAGAGCAATAGTGTTTGTCAAAAGAGTGATAAGTGTAAAATGACTTTCAAACTCCTATTTATACCAAAAATTTTTAAGAAGGCAAAGATTCTAGTGTGGCTGCACAATTTCATGTGCGGTCCGCACTCTGTCACCTAAAGTAATTGTCTCTAATCGCATTGTGCGGTCCGCATATTTTTGGATGCGGCCATAAATCAGCCTCCGCACAGACAAACTCTAACTTCAGAGAGTAATCATTTTTACAATTTTTCAATATCCCAATTGTGTGGTCTGCATGAGAAATGTGCGGCCGCAATTTCCTTTCTGTTGTGGCACAAATAAAGTGCGGTTCGCACAAATAAAGTACGGTCCACAGATTATTAGAACACTTAGCCATATTTTTGTCCACCTTTCTTGCAAGTCACACTCATCCATCTAGCACACCTCAAATCAAGTTAGAACACAAATAACACCTAACTACAAAAGAAAAAGGAAAAGAACATTGGTTGCCTCCCAAGAAGTGTCTGATTTAACGTTGCGGCACGACGCAAAATACCGTCAAGTGAAGCAAATGACCGCCACCATGTGGCTATCTCCAACCTTCCCCAAGTAGTGCTTAATCCGGTGACCACTGACTCAGAATACTTCATTGTTTTTTTTCTCAAGTCTATGCACCAAAAAGCGTCACACCAACAATTTCAAATGGACCACTCCACTTGAATTTTAGCTTCCCGAGAAACATTCTCAACCTTAAGTTAAACAACAATACAAGATCACCCACCTTGAACTCTTTGTTCCAAATGTATTTGTAATGAAGATATTTCATCTTTTCTTTGTACAAGGACGAACTCGCATATGCATAGTACCGAGACTCATCCAATTCATTCAAATGTGCAACCCTCAAGTTAGCGGCTACATCCCAATCAAGATTCAACTTCTTTAGAGCCCACATTGCCTTGTGCTCTAGTTCCACCAGAAGAAGACAAGCCTTTTCAAATACCAACCGGTACGGAGACATTCCGATAGGTGTTTTTTAAGACACCCGATAACTCTATAACGCATTATCAAGCTTCTTGGACCAATCCTTCCGATTAGCATTCACCGTTTTAGACAAGATGCTCTTTATCTCCCGGTTGGAGACTTCCACTTGCCTACTAGATTGTGGGTGATAGGGAGTCGTGACCTTGTGAGTAAAACCATACTTGTTAAGTAAAGTGTCAAAAACTTTGTTGCAAAAGTGTGACCCCTGTCACTTATGATTGCACATGGAGTACCAAATCTTGTGAAAATATTCTTCTTCAAGAAGGCCACTACACTTCTCGCCTCATTGTTGGGTAAACCCACAGCCTTAACCTATTTGGACACGTAATCCACTGCGACCAAGATGTCGATGTTTCCACAAGAACTCACAAAAGGGCCCATGAAGTCAATGCCCCAAATATCGAAAATATCAATCTCCAAGATGGTTATGAGAGGCATTTTATTTTTCTTTGAGATTCCATCATCCCGTTGACTTTCATCATATCTTTTCACTAACCCTTCCCTCTATGTCTTCTACAATTTCGCGTAATTGTTCTCTACCGTGAGTACTTCCGATGTCATAGTTCTCTCTCGAGCATACTACCATATTTTACTATACTATTCTCTCAAACTACGCTAGCTGACACTAATTCACCGCTCACTACGATCACACCAAGGTTTTGTTATCTCTAATATCGCCTTTAAACCATCCGTATTGAACTTCACATACGTTAGGAGTGATGTTATTCAACAACTGCCTAAATGCGTACCCTCTGTCGAGCAGCACACACTAAATAGGTACAGTTAATTTATGGACATTCAGTGAACAACAACAAACACGTAGTTGAACAAGGAGGAATATTCAAAGGCAAAATTATATTAAAATGTAACAAGAATTCATCCTTCAAAAGGTTTCATCAAACCCTAAATGATCTTTTGCATTTTGAACTGTGCTCTGCTCCAGCCTAGACGCCGAAAACCATACTTCTCTAAATTATTCCATTTTAGCTTCATGCACAATATTTCCATATCACCTCCGATTGAGCCCTACACATAAAAATATTATTATTTAGCTCGAGTCACAAATATTTGCACTAAACTTAACAAGGTTGGGGCATAATTCAAGGTAATTTACATGAAAAATATGAATTTTAGCCAAACATCACCACCCTATAATTAATCTCTTGCTCTTCCTCGGGCAACCTAGCACTTAGCTAACATAAACAACACCACACACAACATTATACGACGGAGGACATCATACAGCAAAGGAACATTTTACAATTCATCACACAACACCTATGACCATGGTTGATGCAAACAATTAAGCCATTGCATACGCATTCATGCACTTCCTAACTTTCACATGCCAAAAGATAATTGAACAATTCAAAACATTCAAACAACTTGCCCATAACCACCCAACCTCAAATACTGACTCGTAGTCAATAAGCACCCTCGACTTGCACACTCACCCTAACAAGAGAAATTTAATAAAGTTACATATCTGCCGTGGAACCATGTGCCCTCACTAATGAACAAGAGAGTATGCAGTCCACACATTCAAATCAAGAGTTTTAAATATAAGCCAAGGAAATTATGAACAAAATCAATAGCTCACTCTCACAAGAAATTGCACGTGCATCCTGAGGTCGTACCATAAGCTTGCCAGTAGTGTATGTCTCTACTAATTGAAGCTTGCGAAGTCTGAGATCAACTAGGTCTTTACGGGTTGTAATGTAGGCTAGGGGACGGATATGAAATATTTTGGGTATAGTGACTAACCCTCCTAAACTTTGATACACTATACTTAACATTCAAATATACACTTTTTATGACCAATTCAAGCAATGCCACTTGATCATATACAATTTGACCCTTCTTCTAAGCACCACTATGCATTCACTAGACCGGATTGAGATGAATAGGAGGTATATTTTCTCGTTTTGGTCTTTTTGTATTTTTTTTGCTTTTCTTTTTCTTCTCTCTTTTTTTCTTCAACATTCTCCATAAATTTAGGTTGCCTAGCTAGTGATCTTCCAAAACATACATGCACCTTTTGTCCTTTCTATGGTTCTACTCAAAATCTACCCCAATTCTCACCTTACTCTTCTAGCGACTTAAGTGCTTTTGGAGGTAAATGTTCAACAAAAATTCAATTAAGAACAAAATAGGACTCGACTTGTGATGTGGATGCCAAAGAAAAAGCTTATAGGCTTAAATGGGATGTATAAGAATAATTTTATTTATGGTGGCATAATAGCTCAATGGACAATCAAAGAAGTGCCTACATCATCTCCTACACTCTCAAAGCTTACTTATTTCACTTCGACTAACACACAGGGCAAGTTCTAGACAAACACATGATAGTACAAAATATAATCAAAACCTCACATCACACGATGCACATGACCCCAGTCGGGAAGGTTCCATTTCAACTCTCAAGTTTAGGCAAGTAATAACAAATTCAAGAAGTATTAAGAAATAAACCACTACATGAGCAATGACTCAAGTGACTAAGAGAAAGTGTCATAGGCAGACTTTTCAATCTTTCACGACATCAATTATCATCAAAACATCTTAGAAAGGTAATTTGCATGCCAAGGCCTAACTATACTAGCATCAAACAGGTCAAAAGGCACATAAGAGCGCTCAATTTTCTTCCCTCAATTTGGTAAAAATAAAAATTATCCAGTTCAAGTTACATCTCCTGGAAAAGAACCGATGCCAAAAGAAAAATCAAGAGGGATTATTATCTACCTACGACTAAATTAAAAAAAATTAAATTTTTTTATTGGACATTAATTCCTCAAGTAAGATGTCCAAGAGATCCTTCGTTAAGTAAAGTCCCTTTTAAAAAAAATAAAACTAAAATATCATAGAAAAAATTACCCAGATAATCTTCTCACCCCGCACTTAAAATTATGCATTGTCCCAATGCACACCATAAATAACAAGAGGGTGAAAGAAACTCCCTGGTAGTCCAAAGGCCAAAGCATTAGCAACTCATGGGATACTCAGACTTCTCTCAAGCCTAGTCCTTCGTGCGGGTACCTCACACTTAGTTCCAACCATCTGGTATGCTTTTGCTTCCTTCCAATGTATTTCCTTTCCATGCTTCTACAACCTAAAAAACTACACTACAAAAAATAACACAATTAAAAAAGTAAACAAATAAAAAGAAGTAATAAAGTTGGGTTGCCTCTCAATAAGCACCTAATTTAACGACCGACACGACAAGAATCACTTTCTGCCTCCACTTCGAACTTATGAATTAGATGGCAAGTTTTGAATATGCCCTATGATCATGCTCTTGGGGTAGTGTAAAGCCTTGAAAGCCAAAAAATAAATAATTCCTAATGCACTTTTTGGATTTAAGCCGAGGAGTATCACCTTGCCTAGATGGCCACAAAAATTTCAAAATATATGGCTCGTCTACCTCTTCCCTTGTCCCCTTTCTACGCTCGTAAGGATCCATTCTCATTTAACCACCCGAACACAATATAGAGAAGTATTTGGAATGAGGTCCAACACGCTCAAATACATAAAATCGGAAACTTTCAACATCCTCTGCACCAATAACAATAGAATTAACTGAATATTTATCCTCAATGTCCTCGGTTGACTCTAGTTCGTGCCTTCAACATTGGCATCCTCAAATTCTATTGGGCTAGGTTGTTGGTGTTCTACTCTGACCTCCTCCATTACAGTGTCGACTGATAACTCTAATTCAAATTATTTTTGGCTACTATCCACCATATTGACATGTCGAACATTCAAAGCTTCGACCACTTCACTCACTTAAGCCTTCAAGGTCTGACTAGTTGCTTCTTGGCTTTGTATCTATAATTGTGTCTTATTATTTTGTTCCACAAGGCACGTAATATATCCTGATGTCCTTTAGGTCAGCATCCCCAAGTTCTTTGTTTCTAGTAACTTCACAAGTAACAGTAGAACCATCATAATAAGGGGTGGGGGAGGATAAAAAAAATAAGCACAACCATGAAAGTGATCATCTTGACCATCACACATATCACACACATTTCACACATGAGATTGAGTTTGTGCACATAACTCGCTCTCGAGAATATATTGATAATTTTGGCACGAGTGATTTCCTCCACAATATGCATAAGAAAGATCAAAAGTAGAATTAGTAACATCTAAACTCCCATAATTCCAAGATATCATGTTTCTCAAATCAAAAAGTAAAACTAAAATAAAAAAATCAAATAGTAAAAAAAAATAAAGTTCAAACTTGAAACCTAGCAATATGTAAAGCTACAGCTACACCGTTAGCTCTCCGGCAATGGCGCCAAAATTTTATCACGCCCAACTCTAGTACTAAAAAGGATAAGCGGTCGCTGCAAATATAGTTCGGTCTAAAAGTCCGGAGTCAAATCCCACAGAGAACTAAGATTTCTCTATAAATGTTCAATATCACTAAGAAGATAAGTTAGAATAAATTCCTAAGGTGTAAAGATAATATTCTTATATCTAACTAATTAACTAACAAATTAAAGTAGTAAATTAACAATTAAAGATACTAAAGATTGGAGACAAGATTAAGGAGGTCTAGAGTTATGATTTCCTCAATTGTCGGAATCCTTCTCTCTATGCCTTCTATAATTTTGCCTAATTATTCTCTACCGATCGTTAGTACTTCAGGTGCCGTAGTTCTCTTTCGAGCAACTATCACAATTTACTAGACATATTCTCTCGAACTATGCTAGTTGACACTAATTCACTGCTCATTACGATCACACCAAGGTTTTGTTATCTTTAATCCTACCTTTAAACTCTCCTTATTGATCTCTCACATACGTTAGGAGTAATATTATTCAACAACTACCTAAATGTGTACTCTCTTTCGAGAAGTATACAATAAATAGGCATAATCAACTGATGGCCATTCAATCAACATCAACAAACACGTAGTTGAATAAGTAGGGATATTCAAAGGCAAAATTATACTAAACGTAACAAGAATTCATCCTCCAAAAGTTTCCATCAAACCCTAGATGAGAAAGTTTAGCTATTCATATCCATACTAATAATCATGATACTAATTGAAAGCATTAAAATACAGATTAAGAAAGAATGGAAGAGAAAACATCGTTCCTTCCAAGAGTTACCGTAGCCTTCTTGCCTCTTTAATAATGTCTCTCACTCTAAAAAGTAGGTTTAGAACCCCTTTTATACATGTTGGGGTCCTAGCCAAAATAGGAAAAGTTTCATGCTTCCATGTTTTGCATCGCGCCTGGCGCAAAGCTTGGCGCCCAACTCTGTGTAGTGTTGTCTTTTGCGTTTTGAACTGTTCTTGGATCAAACCTGGACGCTGAAAACGATACTCCTCTATTTTTTTTCGTTTTAGCTTCAATTTAAGCACAATTCTTCCGTATAACCTCCGATTGAGCCTACACATAAAAATATCATTATTAAGTTCGAGTCACAAATATTTGGACTAAACATAAAAAAGGTGGGGCATAATGCAAGGTAATTTACATGCAAAAATATGTATTTTAGCCTAACATCAATGTTATCCACAAATTATCTACTTAGAAAAGATCTAGCATCAATGAATTAACTTATCTCTATGTGATTATGTCTTTGTCGAAGAGCAAAACTCATTTTCCAATGTATAAATAGATATATCTATGCACTTGCAGAGCTTTCAGCTGGTATTAACTTATGGGACAGGATCTCCTTCAACTTTTGGAAGCTTGTATTTGTTGATATCCAAGCACTTGCTAGTTGAACATTTTACTTTGGAACAATTAGGGCAACTTGAACCTCAAATATTTAGTGGTTGATCCATATTCGATGGCATAGAAAAGTGAGAATTGAAAAAGACAAAGAAGCAACATAGATTAAGTCAAGAGAGTAATACGTGACTATCATTCCTATCTACATCACTTCATGTCCATTTCCTCCGGAGGCGGATTCGAAATTTGATGGTTACGGGTGCCACTATTTTAATGCAAATTGACCACTAGTGATGGAGATTGAATTGGGTGTAGACTCAGTTAATTCGATCCGTTTTGGATTATTTCGATTTGGTTCGGTTCGGTTCGATTCATTTTAAATTAATTCAGTTCAATTTGAAAGATTTTTATGCATAAACGACTATGTAATTAATATTATGTTTTTGATGCATCACTCAAAAAACATGCATAAACGACTATGTGATTAATATTATATCTTTGATGCATCACTCAAAAAATATTTTGAAAGTAATAAAATAATATTATATGTGTAAAAAGAAAAGATGATTAAAATTATATCCAAATAAAATTTGAAGATCCAGAAAAAATAAAGGAGGCAGATATACAATTTAAATAAATAATAAATAATATTGTACAAAAAAGTGAATAACAAAGATGAAGAAAATAAAACAATTAAGAAAAGGAGCATAAAAAATGAAGGAAAAGTAACAAAGGGTAATATAATCTAGGAAAGTCTCGATCCCGAGTCTTGAATGTGTAATTTCAACGCTTCAACCATGACACCTACAGTCATTTTGGCACCTACAATCGTTTTCTAACTTGGTGTGCCACTTATTAGTTATGTAAGATATTTTGAGGAAAATACTAATATACATATAAGATTTTACCCGAGCGACTGGGTGGCGTGCCACTCCCAACCTCATGCATAGATTCGCCCCTGCTTTCCTCTGCTATTCATTTTGGTTGCTCAAATTCAACAGAGTGCCCTTATCTTTTCTCCGCAAACTCCTAAAGATATCCCTATTGTAACACCTACAATATTTTTGAGTTATAGTTCCAATATTTATTAAGAGGTATGTATGGGTCAAAATCTATCTTTAGAATATTTAAGTCAAAATAGTATTGGTGAAACGTTTATAGGCCGCCGTTTGTCGAAATGACCTAAGAAGTGGCGAAGTCTGTGGTTGAAGAGTCAGCAAGGTCTGAAGCCGATGAGTCATCAAGGATCAAGGCCGAGGTCAGTACCCTTGACAGAGTTATAACG
Source organism: Nicotiana attenuata (assembly GCF_001879085.1). Lineage (NCBI taxonomy): Eukaryota > Viridiplantae > Streptophyta > Magnoliopsida > Solanales > Solanaceae > Nicotiana > Nicotiana attenuata. The sequence continues at coordinate 29,501,845 of NC_031989.1, forward strand.
GCTAGTTTCAAGATAGGACATTAAAGAGCATATTCTAGTAGATATTCTTTGCATTTGTACTATTAGAGTTTTTAGGAACATGTTACCTATAAATAGAAAGAGACACAATGATAAGGGACATGTGATATTCATTTGCCAAATTTACTCTGACTTTAAAGGAGAGAATCAGATCATATTGCAAAGATACAAACAAAACCTTTTTACTAAGATTCTGGTCTACATTTTTCCATCTGATTCGAGAATAACTCATATATTCAAAGGATTTTCCATCACTCATCAGAAAGAACATTCACTGATTCCATCCTTTCTTGGGTGACTCATTCATTCTATTTACTTAAATGCCATTTATTGCTATTCATCAATATTTAATGCTACATTATTTCCTTTGACCTCTTACATATTGTTTGTGTGTTGCTATTGCTATCTAGGTAGTATTTATTGCACTTCTGAGAACTTCATCTTTGGGATATTATTGTTAACTAAGATTAACCCACAATTATATAAATTTAATTAGTTGAACCAAGATCTGTAAAGACCCGGCCGGTCGTTTCATGAGTTTCAGCCTCGTTTTCCCCCATTCCTGCTTCTTTATGTGTTGTTCAGCTGTATTTCATCATATCGTATTGGTTGTGTTGTGTTTGGAGTGGTCTTAGAGTGGAATGAGACACTTAGTCTCTAATTTAGGAGTTTAAGTTGGAAAAGTCAACCGGATGTTGACTTATGAGTAGAAGGTCTCGGATGTGAATTTTGATGGTTCGGACATCTTCGTTAGGTGATTTTGGGCTTAGGAGCGTGTTCGGAATGTAATTTGGAGGTCTGTGGTAGATTTAGGCTTGAATTGGCGAAATTGGAAATTTGGAGCTTTCCGGTTGGCAGCGGAAATGTCGATATCGGGGTCGGAATGGAATTTCGAAAATTGGAGTAGGTCCGTTGTGTCATTTGTGACGTGTGTGCAAAATTTCAGGTTATTCGGATGAGGTTTGACGGGTTTTTACATCGTTTGCGAAATTCGGAAGTTTTTAAAATCCTTAGGCTTGAATCCGAGGGTGTCTTGATGTTTCGATGTTGTTTTGAGTGTTCCGAAGGTTGGTATAAGTTTGAATGATGATATGTGACTTGTTGGTATTTTTGGTTGGGGCCCCGAGGGCCTCGGGATGAATTCGGAAGGTTGTCGGAAAGATGGGACTTGAATTTGAGCAGCTGAAGTTGTTGTTTCTGTCATAACCGCAACTGCGGATAGGGAACCGCAGGTGCAAGGCCGCTGGTGTGTGAGCAAGGCCTCATATGCGGAGAAATGGGGAGCTGAGGAAAACCGCAGGTGCGCACAAGAACCGCACCTGCGAGGCCGCAGGAGAGAAAGGCTGACCGCAGAAGCGAGATTTCCAAGGTTACATAAAAACCGCAACTGCGATGGTTTTTCCGTAGGTGCAGCGTCGCAGAAGCGACTGTGGGACCGCAGATGCAGAAATCACTGGGCAGAAGATATTAAAAGTTTTTCTTCGTGAATTTTGCTTAATTTCTCCATTTTTGAAGACGGGAGCTTGGGCAGTAATTTCTCAAGAGGGATCAAGGACTATCAGTTGGGTAAGCTACTTAAGCTTTATTACTTGCGTTTATGACCATTTTTCCATTGTTAATTCATGATATTAGTGGAAATTAGGGAAAAAATTTAGGATATTAGGGCTTGAAATTGGGAATTTGAGGGGCTATTTGAGGTCCGATTTTGATGATCTTGGTATGTGTAGACTCGTGGGAGGATAAGGATTCTAGTGTTGTGATTTTTATTGGATTTCGAGACGTGGGCCCGGGGGTCGGGTTTGGCCAATTTTGGGAATTTTGATCTAATTTGATCATTTTCGCATGGGCTTTGTTCCATTGGCCTGTACTGATGTTATGATTCTGATTTTGGATAGATTCGGGGCGATTAGAGGCCGATTCGAGAGGCAAGGGCATTACGGAGTAGATTTTTGTCCGGTTCGAGGTAAGTAACTTTTGTAAATCTACCTGAGGGTATGAAACCCCAGAATTTCGTACTATTTTTATTAATGAGGTGACGCACATGCTAGGTGACGGGCGTGCACCCGTAGGGATTGTGACTTGGTCCGTCCCGAGGAAACTATAGAGTTGCATATTTTGATAAACTCTATGTGGTATTTATGTGTTTTAGAAATGATTTTGTTAACTTGGGCTAAATGCCATATTTGGGGCCTTGTGCCGTACTGTTTGGATCCTTAGGGGTATTTTACTATTATCCTCACACTGTGTTGACAGAAAGCTCTATCCGCAGTAAAGGTTTATACCTGTTTATTGTTAAATCTTGTTCAACACTCTATTTTTAATATTTATGAACGCGTTTTGGGCTGAGTCCCTTGAGTTGAACTGAGATGCCCGAGTGGCTTGTGAAGCTGATGAGTGAGTGAGGCCGAGGGCCGGATTGTGAGGATATATTGGATCGGGCTGCACGCCACAGCGTTATTTATATATACATATATAAATCGGGCTGCACGCCGCAGCGATGTAGCGCTTGGGCTGTAGGAGCCCCTCTGGAGTCTGTACACCCCGAGTGAACACAGTCGACTATATTTATGGATCGAGTTGCACGCCGCAGCGGTTATTGTGAGATACTTAATGAGCGTGAGTGATAAGTGTGAGTGCTGATTGATGGTAATTAAGTCATGAGTGACTGAGAGGCTTGCCCAATGGGCTATATATATATGAGTGATACTTTGCCCGAGGGGCTCGTTTAATGAAATTACTGCTTTCACTCTTCTTTGTACTGAGCCTCTATCGAAAATGTTGAACAAATGTTTTTAACAACTTTCCTTGAAAGTGGAGTTGTTATTGGATGTTCAGAATTTACCTACTAATTTGATATTGTTATTTCCTCCGAAATTTCTATGTTATGATATGTTTATGATTTTAAATGCTCGTCACTGCAGTCAGCCTTTATTTATAAGTGTTACTTACTGAGTTGGCGTAATCACGTTACTCCCTGCACCTTGTGTGTAGATCCAGGTGCCAGAGCATCCGAGTGATAGTCGTCCTTTGCCTTCAGAGCATTTTGGAGATCGCAAGGTAGATGCACGGCGTCCGCAGCCCTGCCTTTCTCCTTCCTATCTTCTAGTGTTTTTGTTTATTAAACTCATTTTGTATTGAGTAGACAGTGTTGGATCGTATTCTAGTGGCCCGTGATTAGTGACACCGGGATCGGGCAGTGTTTGATATTTTTTTGCTTATTTGTTCCGCTTCTTGTGATATATTAAACGACTATTTTATGATCATTCTTGTTTAGTAAATGAATAAAGAAAAAAGACATTGATGTTATAAGTGTTGAATCGGCTGGCCTAGTACTGCGATAGGCGCCATCACGACCGTGGTGGTTTGGGGTCGTGACAAGATCTATATTTTTTAGTCAAACATTTTTTGGTGTTGTCTGTGGGAATTTCTTAGTTAAATGTTTAGTTTCCTCTAGATCTACAATTACACGAGGCACTAACATCAAAAACCCCGAGATCTCTTTTATTTGTGCATACAAAGCCCTACATGGCAGGTAACCAAGGAGAAGGGACAAATATAACAAATGACTTCCCTAGAAACCTCATGAATGTTATCGACGAAAGTTGCGAAATAGTAGGCGAGAACATGACGCCCAACGCGTCCCCTAGGCGCGAAAGGTCGCCTCCCCCACATTACATCATAACAAAACCGAGTGGAAAAGGCGCCTCCACATCTGCAGAAGAAGGGACGTCCCCAACTGTGAAAAAACTCCTCGAAGTATGCTTACCGACACGCTAGTGAGCGTCCTCAACAAACCTGCTCCAAGAATGACTGCAGAAACCGCAAGAGCTTGCATGATACAACAAACACACGAGCAGTGCAACCGACCAACTCTGACGATAGGTATAACTCACAATATTACTAAATTTGCAGGTGACAGTGCCCTCGATGCCGTTCTAAAGAGAATGGAAGAAATGGACAATGAAAACAAAGCACTCCGAGACCAGATGAAAGAACACCAAAAATGAGTCGACAAGATACTGGGTGCTCCTAAGTTCTTGCCAAAACGGGATGCCAACAGGATTGTAGAGCGGTCGTATAATGATGACGCAACTCCACACGCTATACCGAAGACCTTCAACCTCAAGATATACGACTGAATGACCGACTACTGAGGATCATGTGACTCATTACGTCACCGCCGTGAAAGGCAACGACCTCGCCAAGGAACAAGTATCCTCTATTCTGCTGAAGATGTTTGGAAAAACCCTTACAGGAGGGGCATTAACATAGTATTTGCAGCTACCAGCCCGCTCCATAGAAACTTTCGAGGAAATCGTCGATAAGTTCGTAGCTGCCCATGCCGAAGCCAAGAAGGACGAAGCAAGAGTAAATGACATATTCGCTATCAAGCAGCCCTTGGGGGGAGGGACTAAGGGACTTCCTCGCCCGATTCAACAGAGTAAGGATGACTCTACCGAACGTGTCCGAAGGGATGGCTGTCGCATCTTTCCAAAACGGGTCGAGTAGAGGTGGTTCAAAAGCGACTAGAAAACTGTTAAGCCTGTCACGACCCAAACCGATGGGCCGCGATGAGTGCCCGAGTCCTACCTATCGAACGCTCTTAAGCATGCGACTAAGATATAAACATGAACAATATCTGCTGAATTACGAGAGTCACAGGCGCGAGGAAAACTTGTCCAAAAGACATATATAAATATAAGTGCGGATTACATTGGGCGAGCCGACAAGGCCACGATAGACAACTATATACCCAAAACTGAAAGCCGACAAGGCCACATACTATCGACCTGTACATAACTGTCTACAGACTTTTAATAGAAATACAACTGTACAAAGACGGGACTGAGCCACGTCATACCCATATATATATATATATATATATATATATATATATATATACAAGCGTATCGTACCAAAATCAAAAAACAGCTCCGGATCAAGTGGAGCACGCCAACTCTAGCTGAGCAAGGATCCTAAGAAGGAGGACCGTCGACTTGCCTACCTGCACCTGCGGGCATGAAATGCAGGCCCCGGGAAATAGGGCGTCAGTACGAATAATGTACTGAGTATGTAAGGCATGAAAATCAGCACATAAGAGACACAGATGAAACATGGAATAAAGCAATCCATGTGTAAATCTGAATAACTTCATAAATCCTGAAACATTTATAATGTCATGCACGTGCGTATAAATGTCGTGTCATGCATAGGTATAGGTGTACATAATATCATCAAGCCTCTGCAGGCATCACATCATATTGTCTCGGTCACTATGGGCAACATCACTAACATATACCAACTGATCAGGTGGTGGTGCGTATATAACGCCGTAACCTTTTTCCATATCCCATACAAATATAATATACATATATACGCATATATAACGCCATCTGGTCAGGGGTCAATGTACATGTATAAATGCATGAAATACATAAGAAATACGTTAATAAAATTTTCTCGGAACGCCATAAAAATCAATATGCCTTTCGGATAAACATTATCAAATACATATTTTTCTGGGACCCATGAACAGAAGATAATAATAATTCACATGGGGAATCAATAATATAGACACCCTAGTATTTCTATGAATAGAGTAACTTATAGAAATCGTGCGTTTGCTCGTTTCTTCTGTATAATTTTGATCATGCCAAAAAGAAAGAAGGTATAGCCTTAACATACCTGGAGTAGGGAAAAATCCGTATAATATTCTTTGTAGGAGAACTTGGATGCAAGAAATCTCGTTGTTTGAACTGTTAATGTTTGTAACGTTCTGATTGACTTGTTTTCAAGATAAGAAAGGAAGCTTTGTTAAAGCTTTGAAATGGCTACGGTTTTGGATTTGCAGATCTGTTAAACCTTTGAACTGTAAAGCCTTGTTAAAGCTTTGTAACGTTTTTGTTAAAACTTTGAACTGTTAAAGCTTTGTTAAAGCTTTGTAACGTTTTTGTTTCCTAATGTTCTAATGATAGGATTTGTATAATAATTATAAGAGATGAAGTGTCTCTTTCTTGCTACTTAATTGCCACCTATCAAAGAAATAGTAATGTCGCTAACTGCCACGTTTCGAGGGGTGGAATTTATTAAACTTTATCCACTTATTAGTTAATTAGGTAATGTCCCGTTACTCGGTAATTAACCAATTACCTGCATAATTAAAAATTATCTCAAATTACTTAAAATTCTGCTTATTTTTAATACACCTTATACATCATTTTATCATGGTCATATGGTACCTTGTATGGTACTAGTCCATAATTATCGGGTATTATCGCTTGACCCGTATTTTTTCCCAAATCGGCCACCTTCCACGAAACTCGTTTTCTTTAATTTTTGTACCCTTTTATCCTTCATGACACTTACTTATCGCTTGTTATAAATAGCATAAATACGTTAACCTCAAGATAATCTTATCCCTGAGTCTACGTTGATTAACTGAAGAGGAAACTTTAACGTATGAAAACGCGAGATGTAACAAAGCTGACTGATGAAATATCCTCCAACAACTTGGGATGAAATCCATAATGCTTATTGCCCGAGGTCCGAGCAGACGAAGACGACCTTAACATACCAACTCACCGGCTAACATCGCTACAAATCGGACCCAGAAAGGAATGAAGATACAATATCAGGAGGGATCACCCGGTGTCGCGACCCAATAGGGAACGGCACAAGCCATATATTAGGACGGCTGCTGCACCTTCCCTCCGTTGTGAAGAAGGCCCATCCAGGCCAAGGACACGGACTCACCAGAACAAATGAGGTATGCCCCTTTTATTATTTGCTCACACTTTTTGTCTGTCACCTACAGAAATAATCTACGCTCTTGAGAAACTCGGAACAAAGATATAGTGGCTGCTGAAGATGAGAGCAGACCTGAATACCAGAAAATCCGGCGCCTCATAAGTATAGATTTTGACCACTTATAGTACCTTTTTACTTTTGTTTTAGTCCAAAAGTATTGATTTATATTCTCAAAACTTATAAAAGTGTGCAAATTGCAGGAATATGTGATATGTGGGCAAAAATAAAGAAAACCAGCTCAAAAAGGAGTGTTCCGTCGCAACAGATTAGAAATGAGTATTTCTGCAATCGCACAAGCAAGTGCGGACTGTAGAATTCTCTCTGTGGCCGCAGATCTCTTCGTGAAGCTCAGAAGATGGAATGCAGAGAAGTGTGGACTGCACACAATTTGTGTGACCGCAGAACATGGTCTGCACTGACAAGAATTCAAAAAGTTCAGAGAGTGTGCAAATGACCAAGACTAAAGCCTTGCCTGAGTGCGGACCGCACATGAATTTTTCGGCCGCAGACCAAATTATGCGGCTGTAGAATCCAGTCCCCTGCAAACTCAAGCAATGTGCGGATCGCACATGGAATTGTGCGGCCGCAGAACCTCCAAAGGGGCATTTTTGTTAGCAACTTTTGAGCCACTAAAAAGAGACAAGAATCACATTTTTAGGTAAAGTTTTGAAGTTCTAGCAGTTGTAGCATTGTAGTTTTCCATTTTAGGAAATTTGTGATCATTTTGAGATTAAAACATCATAGTTTATCATTTTAATTTTATATTATGGGTTTAATTAGTAGTTCTTCTTTGTTTTCTTTATTTTCCACTATGAGTAGCTAGACATCTACTAGGGTTGTGACCCAACCCTAGTGTATAAACCTTATGGGTATTTAATTTAATGTTTGTGTATGATTAGGTGCTTGTTATTTAGCCTTGTTCATGCTTTAATTTTAGAATTAATGGTTGCAAACATTGATTCATGCCTTTTTGACTTGGTCTTTACTTGAGAAAGAATGACCTAGTATAGGAAAACTTGGCTAACAAGAAATTGAGCTGGTTAAGGATTTGACTAGCCAAATTAAAGGGTTTGAACTAGACAAATTAGTGTGTAAACCTTATGGATATTTAATTTAATGCTTGTTTATGATTGGGTGCTTGTTATTTAACCTTGTTTATGCTTTAATTTTAGAATTTATGGTTGCAAACATTGATTCATGCCTTTTTGACTTGGTCTTTACTTGAGAAAGAAGGACCTAGTCTAGGAAAACTTGGCTAACAAGAAATTGAGTTAGTTAAGAATTTGACTAGCCAAATTAAAGGGTTTGAACTAGAGATAGGAAAATCCTGACTTGAGCTCATATCAAATATTTAGCTTGATACCCATTTGAGCTTGAGAAAGCCAAATTGGGTAAAATCACTCTATGACCAAGAGGTATTGAGCGTGTAACTTAGTGTTGAGAGCTATAATACACCTCGATCAATAAAACAAGTGTTAACGTACATAAACCATTAGGCGAACACCTAGGTAAAGGTTATATCCCTAGTCTTTTTAACCATTTAGTAAAAACAACAGAAATAATTACTCGACTTTTAGTTTCTTCTCATTAGTTTACAATTGTTAGTGTTAATTTAGAAGTAGAAAATAAAATCCCTTGTTTGAAAGTGCAATTAAGTTATTTCATTTACTCTCATCAAGTTTACACCCTAACACCCATATTAAACTCCTTGTGAAATTCGACCCCGACTCTTGTTGAGTACTATTCTTCCAACGACCGTTTCCACTCACTATTGAGTGCGGATTGGACGTGGATCAATTTTTGGCGTCGTTGCTGGGGAGTTAAACGGTGTTAGCTATATATTTGAGTGTGTTTTTGGAATATCTTCTTTCCCGTCCATGTTACTATTTTGTTTAAGAAATTGTAGGTACAAACATGGCGAACAATGAGCCCGAAAATTTGCCTTTGGGAGAATTGGACGGCGGGGAGGAACAAGTAGAGGAGGTACCTCATGACAACATGCTCGTTCCACCCTTACCTCCACCATGAGCGGCTTCACACCGGATATTGCCCAACAAAGGTTATGCTAGTGCAATATTCCCTCCCCGTATTAGGGCAGGCAACCTTTAAATCACCAATGTGATGCTCACTTTGATTGAGCAACGGGGTTTCTTAACCGGTGATCTAACTCAAAATGCTTATAAATATTTGAAGGGATTTGTGGATATATGTTGGGGAGCAAGCAAACTAATTTTTTCGAGGATGCATTGAGGCTAAGGCTTTTTCCCTTCTCTCTACGGAGGAAAGCTTTAGATTGGTTAAAACGATTGCCGGACCATTCAATTCACACTTGGATGAGTTGGCGGAAAAGTTTATTGCTATATTTTTCTCTCTCGGGAACATGGCTACAATTCCAGATGAGATTTTGGTATTCATGCAAGAGCCGAATGAGCCGCTACACGAAATATGGGAGCGCTACAGAACAATAGTTAAGGAATGTCCCAACAACGATATGACAGAAAACATGATTCAACAAACCTTTTATCGTGGGATTAACACAACCAACCAATGTGTAGTGAGTCAACTAACCGGTGAGAACTTTATGACTACGCCTTACGCGAAGGCATGTGAAATCTTTGATGAGATAGCAGAAATATCGTCGTCTTGGAAATATCGGGCCAATGTCCCACAAGGTGATCCGAATATCATCCACCTTCAAAGAGAATTGCAAGACCATGGGCAAGGCATTGCCGAATTAACCATTACCATGACTCAACTAGCAAAGGCCCAACTAAGTCAAGTGCAAGCCCCTAAGCAATTTCATGCTAAAGAGGGAGTGAATGTCTTGGTGAACAAGAGGAGGACTAAGGGTCCACAAGTGCAAACTCGAGTGGAGAATTATGTGCAAGATGATGGTGGTTTTGAGCAAGATGGTTCTTATAATGATCAAGAAGAGGAAGTGCAATATGTGAATAATTTTCAATGACAAATAAACAACTTCCAAGGCCCAAACCAGCAACAATGGCGACCACAAAACAATCATGGCAATTGGAATTCAAACAATCAAGGGAATTGGTATAACAACAACAATCAAGGAAATTGGAATGGAAACAACCAAGGAAATTGGGGAGGCAACAATCAAGGTGGTTGGAGTAACAATCAAGGCAATCGGGGGTCGGATTTTCAAAGGCCCCCAATGTATCAACAACCGAGCAACCCATCTCCTTATACAACCCATGGTTCAAGTTCTTCAAACAATAAGATGGGTCGTATTTAGAATATGTTCAAGCAAATAATAGAAAAAAACTGCCGATTCGGATGCCCAACCTGCCACACACAACACATCAATCTGCAACCTAGAAGTTCAAATGAGGCAAATCTCTCAAGCTCTATATTCTCATCCTAAGGGTACACTACCAAGTGACACGTGGTAAACCCAAAGGGTGGTAACAATACGGAGCATGCTATGGCGGTTATTACAAGAAGTAGAGCATGCGTGAATGCACCCACCTCAAGTGGATGGCGAACTGTTGATGATGACCAAGTAATTCAAGAAGAAGAGATCCCGAACAATGTTGTTCAACCAAATTAAGAAGTTCGGATTGATATTGATGATAGTGCCGAAGAGACTCAAGAGGAGGTGAACCCGTCTAGGGAACACATCATTGACATACTTAAACTGGTAGTTCAAAAGGCAAAGGCACCATTGCCTAAGCCTCCAACTCAATACCCTCCTTGCCAAGTAGAATGGTGAGAATCAATTCAATATGTTCATTCAAATGATGAAGAGTCTTTCAATCAATGTGCCATTGGTCGAAGCTTTGGAACAAATGTCCGCTTATGCAAAGTTTATGAAAGATCTTGTGACGCGGTCAATGAATTTTGAGAGTATCAAAGTCACTCATCAAGTGAGTGCAATTGTTCATTCAATGGCTCCTAAGTTAGAGGATCCCGGTACTTTCACAATTCCTTGTACAATTGGAAGTGCGGAGTTTGCTAAAGCTCCTTGTGATCTTGGGGCAAGTATAAATTTGATGCAGTTTTTAAGACTTTGAGGACTGGGAAACCAAGACTCACTTCTTTGAGATTTGAAATGGCCTATCGTACCATGAAAAGGCCGTTGGGTGTGATTGAATATGTTTTGGTCCGCGTTGATAAATTCATTCTTCCGGCGGACTTTGTCATTCTAGATTGTGAGATTGATTATGAAGTACTAATTATTCTTGGGAGACCTTTCCTTGCTATGGGTAAGGCTCTTTGTGATATTGACGCCGGAGAACTCACTTTTCGGGTTGGTGATGAAAAAGTGGTATTCCATGTGTGTAAGTCCATGCAGCAACCAAATAGCAATGAGGTGTGTTCTTTTGTGGATTTGGTGACCGATCTCATTGTTGATGATACAAGTGCTACAATCAATGTTGGTGATATGTTGGAGGCTGTCTTGCTCAACTTTAATGATGACGAGATGGATGGCTTCATGGAATGTGTGAACTCTTTGGAAGGAATGGGTTCGTACAACTATGCACCCCGAAAATTGTCCTTGGATCTTGACAATAGGATGACTCCTCCTACAAAGCCTTCTATTGAAGAGTCACCTACCTTGGAGTTGAAGCTATTGCCTCCGCATCTTCGGTATGAATTTCTTGGCCCTTGTTCTACTTTACCAGTTATTCTTTCCTCTCGTTTGACTAACGTGCGGGTTGATTCCACATTGGCGATGTTACAAAAGAGGAGGAAGGCTATTGGGTGGACCTTGCGGATATTCGGAGGTGAAATCCCTACCTTTTGCATGCATAAGATCAAGTTTGAGGATGGAGCTAAACCATCTATTGAACATCAAAGAAGACTCAATGAAGCTATGCAAGAAGTTGTCAAGAAGATTGTCAAGTGGTTGGATGTCGGGGTTGTCTACCCCATCTCCCATAGTTCATGGACTTCTCCAGTTCAATGTATCCCAAAGAAGGGGGGGCGTGACGGTGGCTACCGATGACAAAAATGAATTAATTCCTACAAGAACGTTGACCAGTTGGAGGGTGTGTATGGATGATCGCAAGCTCAACAAAGTCACAGGGAAGAATCATTTTCCACTTCCTTTCTTAGATCAAATGCTTGATAGATTGGCCGGCCGTACTTTCTATCACTTTCTTGATGGGTACTCAGGCTACAACAAAATTTTCATTGCTCCAGAAGATCAAGAGAAAACAACCTTTACTTGTCCTTATGGTACTTTTGCTTTCAAGCGGATGTCATTTGGTTTTTGTAATGCACGGACGACTTTTCAACGGTGTATGATGGCTATTTTCACGCGGCGTGATCAAACATGTTTACAAGTTCTAATGCCTATTAAATAAACGATCAAAACGAGCTCCCTCAATCTGGCAGTAACTAAAAATGTACTAGAAGTTCGGTGTAATATATTCAGGGAGATGAAGAAAGGTACACCTTAGCCAAATAGTTATCAATCTGAGCTTGTTCTCTGCATCCCATTTTTCTAAGATCATGACAAACAAAAGAGAAAGAACAAGAGCATAGCACCAAATATATATGGAACAGCACTGCTGGGACATATTACTTTTGTATATTATTCTGAATATAAGCCAAGTTAGCCGCCCCAGCATTCCACATGCTCACTATTATTTCTCCAACCATAAGCTATATATATTACAATTACAATGAGAAGTGATAGAGACCAAAAACTGCCTGCATGCCTTAATTATCTCTCTTTGGTTCAGGTATCTAACTTTTGCATCTACGTCATTTAAGCTTAAGCACATTAAAGCGGTAAATTTACACAAAAAATCGTGTTAAAGTCGGCGCTAATTTATACTGTGCCCATTGTAAATTGCTTGCTTTTAATTACTCCCTCCGTCCTCATATTAACAATCGTGGTTACTAAAAATAGTTATCTCAAATTCTTTATCATTTTAAAAGTTGAAGGCAAATTAAAGTTGATTGTTTTTTCTTTTTTACCCCCAGTAATAATTGTTCTTGAAGATGGAGATAACACATAAATAAAATAAATATTCAATAAAGAGAGATTATATCTTAAGATATCAATAAAGGTAGAATAGTCAAATTCCTTTCGTAATTAATATATTTTAAGGGGCGTATAAAGAGAAAAACATGACGCATAATATGAGACAAAGGGAGTAGCTTATTTAGAGTCAATTATGAAGGACTACAAAACTAATGACACATGATTACAGACAATATATGCATGTATGTTTGGCGCTGGAGACGGAAGCCTCGCAATATAAGAACCCACCATATTTTGCAAGTGTCTCGTCAAGGAGGGATTGCAATTTTACCTTCTGAAACATTGCTCCTAATTTAACATTATATCAACGTACTCCAATTTGTTTGACAATTTGCTCATATATTTTGAGAGTCAATTTGACTAACTTCCACGCCAAATCAAATTAACTAGTGTTCATCTTTTTAAAATTAAAATTCCTTTAAATATAACTCGTAAAATACTACGTACAATTTACAATATATTCTCGTCATAGTGAAATGGTGATACATTGTAAGATGTTACTTAAAGGTCGGTACTTCGTATGAATCTCTAGAAGTGAAAATTAAAGCAGAATCTTTATTATTTAAGTTTCAACTTTTCCTTAAAAAAAATAGTAATTTACTTCTAATGATGATTTTTTCATATATAGTGTAGTCTTTGCTAGTACTTGATATCGATCTATGACTTGATTTGTCTACCCAAAAAGACAAATCAAATGCAAGGTTGAGACTAAGGGCAAGTCAAAGTTAATAATTTTATAACTCCATTAATCAAGGACGACGCGAGTAGAGGAGACAAAAAACAAATGCATCATTATTATGCTAAGGGGCAAATGGAATATTACATAAAGTAGAGAAATAAAAGTGTAAAGAACCCCAATGTGCCTCCTTATTTACCCGTCTTGGATCCCTCTCCATTAATAAAGAAAGAAACAATCAAACAATGCCCCTCTCAAATCTCAAAGTAATTCAAAGGCCCCTCTCTCTACCTCTTTCCATTTTCTAGCTCTACTTTTAATGGCACACTTCACTTTCTTACCAGAAGCGTCAGAGATCCAAAAACAACCATTGAAACGGAGAAAAAAGCAACCATCTTCATGGGATCAATTCAAGAACTTATTGAGTTGCAAGCAGATCGAAAACTCAACAGTTCATGACTCATCTAAGAACCCTACTGCAGCAGCTTATTATTCAAAGTTGGGTTCTTGTAGTTCTATATGTAGCTTTAAGGATGTTGTACTACATCATGGCAACAACACAAGAGTGGTTCACATAGCTGATGATAATACAAATAATTCTTTAGAAGATCAAAGCAGCAGTACTTTAGGCCAAGAAACTCGGCTTCTGAGCAAGAAAACTTCTTATGGGTCAACATCCTCGAGATCTTTTGGTAGCTCTACTAGATCAAATGGCAGTACTACTACTTCTAGAGGCATGCAATTTAGGAAGCTCTCTGGATGTTATGAGTGTCACATGATAGTTGATCCCAGCAGGTAGTCAGCATACATTCCCTCCTGTGATGTAGTTCGAATTTCGAGAGTTAAACTTTTTAAGTTTGACCTCAGTGTAGAACGTATATAGAATCTTTAAGTTTTTATTTTGTCATTATCTTTTTCATTGTTTGACTCTTGAAATTGGGATAGAGGGATGAGTATTAAATATATGAATACTGTTTTTACCATTTGCATATTGAGTAACAAATTAAAATGCAACTATAGGTACCCAGTCCCAAGGTCAACTATATATGCCTGCCCTGAATGCGGCGAAGTTTTTCCAAAAATTGAGAGCTTGGAACATCATCAAGCAGTAAGGCATGCTGGTAATTCTTTTTCTTCCTTTAAGCTGTTATTTATTTCCTCGTTTACTGTACAAATTAAGTACTTTCTCACTCTGTGTATAGTCCGAAATTCAGATCTATTTTATGTTTTAATTTTTATGTTTCCTTCCTATACATGCACGTTCGTTCTATTTATTTAGCATTGATCAACTTAGTACTCTCTCCGTTCCGTTTATGTGAACTTATTTCTTTTTTGGTCCATTAAAAAATAATGATCTCTTTAGTTTATACTTCCAATTCTACCCTTAATGAGAAATTTTTATAACCACACAAATACTCTGACATGTTTGTCAACACAAGTTTCAAAAAGATTAAACCATACAAATATTTCTGACGTGTTTATGACCGCAAATTTCAAAAGTCTTCATTTTTTTTCTTAAACTCCGTGCCCAATCAAACATGTTCACATAAATTAAAATGAAAAAAGTACTATTCGTTTTCTATTTAATTAAGACAGGCCAACTTTCTTGGGGTATTATTGGCCAATTTTCTTTTCCTTCTATCTGTATTTGGTATGACCGGAATTATTTTTGAGACAAATATTTTTCAAAAGAAATTTATTTTCTGATATTTTGTTATCGAGATACTTTATAAAAAGGGGAAAATGACTTGAATTACTTAAGGACGAAATTAAAATCAATCGTTTATCGTTTTTAATTTTTAACTTTATATTATTTGTTCAACTAATATTATTATTAATTTTGGCACTCAATATTCATCGTTTCTCCCAGCCACTTCCTCACACATTTTTAGAGAGTTAAACCAAAAGGCTTTGATTACAGTGCCTAGGGGAAGCAAAACGGCATTTTGTGATACAATGTAGCATTTGGATTTTGTAGCACTTTAAATACCCCCCCCCCCCCCCCGCCCCGTAAAAAAAAAAAAACCCTCCCCATTAATCTTTGCCTATCTTTATGGTACAGTAACTGTACTATGCCACTTCAATTTGTAAGGACCATTCAGTACAATTTTACAGCTACCTCTTCATAAAATCGAGAAGAACTATACAGTAATAAATGGTGAATCGAGAAATATTAATTAGCTTGCATATACATCTCTATTATATACTTATAGTCTGCCCCATCGACAACTGGAAATCCGAAGTTACTCCTCCTACTATATTATTACTACAACAATAATAACGATCCAGTAAAATCAGTGAAGTTTGGGGAGAATAGTGTGTACACAGATCTTACCTCTATCCAGATAGACCCTCGGCTCAAGAAAGCGTCTCTTAATATGTTGTTTATATTTTGCAAATAGTTCTCCTTAGTTTATTACTATGTTGTTTATATTTTGCAAATAGTTCTCCTTAGTTTAAGGCTTTAAGCCAAAATTATAATGCACACGACAAGGATTGATTCTTTTGAAACTGCGATACTTGTCTTGGTATTATCAGCATTTGGTAGCCAACTTTATACAATAATGAAACTTTTTTTCTCCTTTCCTTTTTGATTATTTTCTTTTCTGTTATTCGTTTTTATTTTGGTATTTGAGTTCCTATAATTTTTCATCCAAAACTAGTAGAGCACTACTTTGAAGAAGCTTATAGCTGACTAATCAATCGAACAAATATCTTCAATACTCAAAACTAATTAGAGTCTACAATATGAGTCATCAAAATGTATTCCACTTTATTGGTATCTATTTATTTTAAATTACCTGATAAATTACTTTTCTAAGAAAAATCATGTGTTCTAAAAAAATTAGAGGTTCTTTATATTTTTAAATTTATTTCTACATTGATGTACAAGTCTTTAACCAGACCAAAAATTGCTGAATAAACATATCTAACTTAAGTATAATAACACCAACTAAGCCTATCCCATTATCGTTTTCTTTACAAAGAAATTATATAAATGTTCTCATCTTCATCAAGTGACCATGATTAATTAGCATGCTTCTAATTCTACCTAATCAAGATATTAAAATGGTATAAGTGTTACATTTTCAGTATCAGAATTGGGTCCTGAAGATTCAAGCAGGAACATAGTGGAAATAATCTTCAAATCAAGCTGGCTCAAAAAGGATAACCCAATATGCAAGATCGAACGTATACTCAAAGTCCACAACACCAAACGCACCATCCACAAATTCGAAGATTATAGGGACGCCGTGAAGCTACGCGCCACCGTTAACGGCAAGAAAAACCCCCGTTGCGCTGCCGACGGTAACGAACTCTTAAGGTTCTACTGCACAACCCTCACGTGCTCACTCGGCCCCAAGGGTACATCTAACTTGTGCAGCTCGGTATGTACACCTGGCTGCGGAGTTTGTACCATCATCCGACATGGATTCCAAGGAAATAATAATAAGGTTTGTGGGGTCCGCACAACGGCCGGTAGTGGTAGGGCCCATGACTGCCTCGGTGGCGGCGGCGATGGACGAAGGGCGATGTTGGTGTGTCGGGTGATAGCTGGGAGAGTGAAGCGCGTGGCGGAGGATGCGGCGGCGACGGAGGAGGAGAGTGGTGGTTCTGGGTTGTCGGCTGCTGGAAATTTCTATGATTCTGTAGTTGGGTATTCAGATATTTACTCGAATCTCGAGGAGTTATATGTGTTTAATCCAAGGGCAATTCTTCCTTGCTTTGTCGTGATATACAAAGCTTTGGAATCTTAGGTTTGGCGTTTTTAACATTTGTACTTGAGCTATTTGTTAGGTGTAGTTCTTGTCCGTTTCTATGGAGTTTACGGTATGTCTTATCATTTGCTTAACTACTTTCCTGGAGTATCTTATAACGGTTTAATGAAATGGATAAAAGTGCCTTTCATTTTTAAACAAATTAAAAAGGAAAAGAAAAGAATGTTACGCGTAGTAAATTATTGGGACATAGGAGTAAATCCTAGAAAGAACGACCAAAAGCAGAGGCGAATCTATAGAGGCCCGAGGGAGTTCCGAACCAAAATGTGGTTTTTTGAATACAAAGAATTATAATGTGTAGAAAAAATATAAAGCCCTTTTAAAGAGCGCTATACCTTAATGGTTGTTTGCCTAGTTAAGTATGATGCCCTTTTAAAAGGCGCTATAGTTGAACTTGAAAAGACGGAAAGGTATAGCGCCTTTTATTAAGACGCTATATGCGTCTTAATAAAAGGCGTTATACCCACATAAAAATCCGTCCCCTTTCCTTCCCCACCAAACCAGAAACTTTCACCCCCCCCCCCCCCCCCACAATTAAAACAAAAAAAATAGCGCCTCCCCCCCTCAACGAAAAAAAGCTCGAGTGGAGCCCACCTGTCCAACAAAAAGTATAGATTCTCGGTCCCACATCCTANCACAAACTTTAAAAACCAAAAAAAAATAGCCGCCTACCCCCCCCTACAACGAAAAAAAAGCTCGAGTGGAGCCCACCTGTCCAACAAAAAGTATAGATTCTCGGTCCCACATCCTAGCTAAGGCGTTATCTCGTAGTGGGTTGCTCGTTTCGTCTCCAAATCACCAAATCTTCAACTTTCCAAAAATCATAAATCGAAGTATTCCGACTTAGTTTTGTTAAAACTCGTATAAAAAGTGCATATTAGTTGTTTTTAATGTGCTCTATGTTATTTTGTGATTGTTTTGCGATTTAACTAATTTGTTATTTTTTATCCGGACTATAGTATTAGTGTGCTAAAAAAATTAGTAAAATAGAGAAATTATTATTAGTTGTTAAAAAAAATATTAATCAGTTACTTTTTACTGTGGTATATGTATTTTCGTGATTTTTTGATTAAATTAATTTGTTGTTGTTATCCGCTTCAGATTATTTATTTGTTAAAAGACTAGTAAAATAGATAAATTGTTAGTTTAGTTCCCTATAGTGGTATCTTGTGGCCTAATGTATGGCTCGTATTTGTAATGTAGTGCCTTTTAGCGTAGTAAAATGTAGTGTCATTTAGTATCCTCGTAGTTATTGAAATTAATCATTTAAGTATCTCTTAAACCCAAAAATACATCCAAAAAGTTGATAGTTCAAACACAAACTCTCTCCAATTCTAGTAACCAAACGTAATAAAATAACATGAGAAAACAACAATATTTGTCAAACTAAGTATTGTTATATGAATATTTAATAATTAAATCATGTATAGTTATGAAAATTAATTATTTAATTTTAATATAGTAAAAAATAAGTGAGTAACAAACAAACATATAAAATAATAAAATTAACATATAAAATAATAAAATAGCATATACAATAATAAACTACATATAAAATTATAAAATAACAACCCTGTTGAGTGATAAATCGGGAAAATTTTCTCATCATGAACACAAGAATTCGGATACCTTGGTACTACTGGGCCTCAAAAATCGAGTCCAGAACCAATATTTGTCAACATAATTAACAATATATTAAAAATATCGAATAAATTTTAATATTAAAGGTATTGCAATATATTTAAGCAATGAAAAAGAAAAATATATTAATTAATATTGTTCAATTTACAGTAGTCGTCATGGAGGTTGTTAAGTTAAATTCCAAGGTTTCAATAATGACAATGTTCACTTACCTGTTTTGCAGGAATCATCAAAAGGAAAGAAATCCAATGAGAAGCTGTCGAAAGATGTGATTGCTAAATTAATGGACAAGAAGAAGGAATCAAAAATCAGCAGATCCATTCGGCCTCAATCAAGGTAATCAGATTACAAATCAAGGAGCTATTGCCAGCAAATATTCAGTATCCTTAATTAAGCTCAATCAAAGGCTTGATTGTCTCGTGAATGAAAGTTGTGACAAGGAAAGACACGATCGAATCCGGCCCTTCCCAAGAGCAGGATTCGAAGAGGCACCCTTTGGGTAAAATCCTTTTAAAGATCTTGTGCCTCTAGCTCTTTCCTCTTTTATAAGAAGTTTGTTAAGATCAAATGGAAGATTTTTGCAACTACACACATTGTTTTCTAAGTCTCTCTACTTCTTAGCCTAAACATTATAATCCTTAGTTTACCAATGTATCAGAAGATAGGAAGAGTTAGAGCACAAAAAGAGAGTTGTGTCACTATTCGAAATTCAATGTTGTTGTACTTCGTTGGTGGTGAACGAATCAAAACCATTTGTATTGTAATACTTTCAAGATCTAAAGGGAACCCTTGTGACCCAAGGGAAACTGGATGTAAGTACCACACCGGTACCGAACCAATATAAAAGCGTTGTGTGTCATTCTCTTTCCATTTACTGTTATTTTACATATTGCTCTCAATCTAGTCAACTAAAATCATCGTTAGTCGACTAATTTTTAATAGAACACAATTCACCCCTCCCCCCCTCTTGTACTTTCAATCGGTATTAGAGCAAGACTCAAAAACTTTGCTTAACTGCTAGTGAGGAAAAGATC
Source organism: Nicotiana attenuata (assembly GCF_001879085.1). Taxonomy (NCBI): domain Eukaryota; kingdom Viridiplantae; phylum Streptophyta; class Magnoliopsida; order Solanales; family Solanaceae; genus Nicotiana; species Nicotiana attenuata. The sequence continues at coordinate 29,521,816 of NC_031989.1, forward strand.
ACGGGATCAAACACAGTTGTTGGTGCACTATTTCAAGAGGAAACTTCTCAAGTTCGACCACCATACTTAAATGGACAACACTTCTCTCATTAGAAAGTGCGTATGGAAGCATACACCATGTCATATGCCATCAAAGTCTGGCGGGTGATTCAAAAAAGGAAAATTTTCAATTCCCCCCAAAGAAAGATGAGAATGGTCATTGATTCAGTTGATTTGGATGAATACACTGATGAGCAAGTTGCTATCATAACTATGAATGCCAAAAAAAAAAATCTGTTGTACAATGCTATCAGTGGTGAAGAGTATGAAAAGATCTCAAGCTGTGAAACTGCTAAGGAAATGTGGGACAAATTGGAAGTCACATATAAAGGGATCAACAAGGTAAAAGAAACGAGGATAAATCTCTTGGTTCGTGAGTAAGAGCTATTTAAAATGAAGGACGGAGAATCTGCTGAAAAAATGTTCTCCAGGTTCAGAAAAATTCTTGGAGATCTCAAATCTTTTGGTAGAACAATAAAAAGCTGAGAACAATTCAGAAAGATTCTTAGAAGTCTACCTACGATTTGGCAACCAAAGGTAATCGCTCTCGAATGTCAGAATCTTGACAAAATATCCTATGATGAACTCAGAGGTGACTTAATAGCTTTTAAGAAAACTCACTTGGATAGACAGATTCAGCATGAAAAGAAAAAAATAGTTGCCTTCAAAGCAATTGTGGCTGAACCAGAAGATGAAGAAGAAGAAGAGGAAGGAGGAGAACATGATGAAAATATAGCCATGCTATCTCAAGTTTTAACCAGCATGATGAAGAATAATAGAAATAGCAGAAGAGGTAAACCAAACATCAGAAAGGGAAGGATAAACAATGAAAATGATGGAAGATGCTACGAATGTGGAAAACACGGACACATTCAAGCTGAATGTCCAGAACTAAAGAAGAAGTTGAGCAAGAACCTTCAAAGGTAGAAGTCTTTTGGAGCCTGGAGTGATGAAGAAGGGTCTGATCATGAAGAAATTGCCAATATGTGCTTCATGGCCATAGTAGATGATAGCAATGAAGAATTAGGAGAACGTGGATTCTCAGGAAACAGAGGAGCAGATGATGAAGAAGACTCAGAACTAGTGAGGTACATCCCTCCAATTGCCCTAATTGTTATGAACTTCAAGAATTTGTTGATATTGCTCTTGCAGATATTGAAAGAGTTCAAAATGAACTCAGAAAGATTCAAAGAGAAAAGAAAGAAGCTAGAAGTTTGTGAAATTGAACGTGATATGCTACAGGAAGAAGTCAATGAACTTCAACTTCAACCAAATGGATTGCAAAATTCCATTAGTCACAGTTCAGTCAAATATAATCAGATTGTTCATCAGAAACAAAAGAAATTTCATGCATGTTCCTTTTGTGGTAAAAATGGCCATAGTACTAACCAATGCAGGAACAGAATCAAAGCAGAAAAAGACTCTGAAGATTCTAATAGTTTGTCTTGTTTTTATTATGGTGAAAGGGGTCACACCTCAAATCACTGCAGGTTCAAGGATGATAGGAGATGGGTCTGGCGACCCAAATCTTCAAATCAAACTAACACTCAGCATTCTAACCATTCAGGACTCAAGCAAGCTTGGGTACCTAAAAACAAGTAATTATGTTTTGCAGGAACACCGCAAGAAGAATCGAAAAGGAAAATGGTATCTCGACATCGCGTGTTCCAGACATATGACTGGTGACAAACAATTGTTCAAGACCGTCACCAAACTAGATGGAGGAATAGTCACATTTTGGAGACAAATCCAAAGGAAATGTAATGGTGTTGGTAAAGTTCCTCTGAGCTCAACATGTGATGTAGATGAAGTCTACCTGGTTGGTGAACTCGGCTACAATCTTTTCAGCATTAGTCAACTATGTGACAATGATTACGAGGTTCGTTTTAAGAAACATGGTTGGTTTATAGAAGATGAATCAGGTAAAGTCATTCTTTCAGGTAATAGAGATAGAAATGTCTACACTATTACCAACGTAGATAATCTTGGGGATCAAATCTGTCTTGCTTCCATAATTGATGATCCCTAGGCCTGGCATAGAAAACTTGGTCATGCCAGCATGCATACTATTCAAAAGCTTTCTAAACGTGATCTCGTTATTGGACTTCAAAAACTAGATTTTTCAAAGGATCATATTTGTGATGCATGTCAACTAGGAAAACAAACTCGCTCATCTTTCGAAAATAAGAATTTTGTTTCCACCTCAAAACCTCTCCAACTATTGCATATAGATTTATTTGGTCTAACTAGAACTCCTAGCATAGGTGGTAGAAAATCTGCTTTTGTTATTGTGGATGATTTCTCTAGATTTACCTGGGTTATGTTTTTAAGTCATAAAGATGATGCTCTAAAGAATTTTTAAGTTTTCTGTAAGAAGGTTCAACGAGAAAAACGTTACTACATCTCTTCTATCAGAAGTGATCATGGAGGAGAATTTGAAAGCAGAGCTTTTGAAAACTTTTGCAACGATCAAGGAATCTCTCACAACTTCTCTTCACCAAGATCTCCGCAGCAAAATGTCGTAGTAGAGCGTAAAAATAGAACTCTACATGACATGGCAAGAACCATGATTGTGGAAAACTCTCTACCTCACCATTTCTGGGCAGAAGCGGTAAGCACAACATGCTATATCATCAATAGGTGTCTGATTCGACCAATCCTTAAAAAGACACCGTATGAACTGTGGAATGGTAAGAAACCCAATATTAGCTATTTCACCCTTTCAGATGCAAATACTTTATTCACAATAATGAAAAGGACAATTTGGGTAAGTTCGATCCTAAAAGTGATGAAGGTGTACTTCTTGGTTACTCTTCTTCAAGTAGATCATATAGAGTTTATAATAAAGAATGCTTTGCATTGAAGAATCAATTCATGTTGTTTTTGTTGATACTAACCCTCGCCCAAGGAATAAAAAACTTCCTGAAGATGAGGAAATTCCCTTTGTCCCTAAATCTGCCATTACAGGAAAGGATCAGCTGATCAGCAAACTCAACTAGTTGAAGAGTCTGTAGAAATTCACGAACCATCTCAAACAGATCAGTCAACTAATGTAGAAAGAGATCCTCCCTCAAACACTCCAAATGAATGTGAAAAGCAAACCTGACTATCCTCACAAATTCATTATAGGAGATCCACAAGAAGGAATCCTTACAAGAAGATCACAGAAGAACAAATCTCATGTAGCTCTTATTTCTCAACTTGAGCCAAAGAAATTGGATGAAGCTCTGAAAGATACTCACTGGATAAAAGCTATGAAAGAGGAACTAGATCAATTTGAAAGAAATAAAGTATGGGAATTGGTTCCAAGACCTTCAAACTCCTCCATAATTGGAACTAAATGGGTATTCAGAAACAAATTGAATGAATCTAGTCAAGTGGTTCGAAATAAAACAAGATTGGTTGCTTAAGGATACTCCCAGCAAGAAGGAATCGACTATGATAAACCTTCGCTCCTGTAGCAAGACTTGAATCCATTCGAATATTGCTTTCTTTTGCTGCTCACAAAGGATTCAAGCTGTTTCAAATAGATGTTAAAAATGCGTTCCTAAATGGCTACATCTCTGAAGAAGTACATGTAAAGCAACCACCAGGATTGCAAACGTCACATTTCCTGATCACGTATACAAGCTGACTAAAGCTTTGTATGGTCTCAAACAAGCTCCGCGTGCATGGTATGAAAGGTTAAGTTCTTTTCTTTTAAATCAAGGGTTCAAAAGAGGTAATATCGATACAACTCTATTTATTAAACATTCTAGTTCAGGTAATCTTATTACTCAAATTTATGTTGATGACATTACTTTTGGTAGTCCTAACTCTATTTTATGTGAAGAATTTGCTATTTCCATGAAAGGAGAATTTTAAATGAGCATGATCGGAGAACTATCATTCTTTCTCGGATTTTAAATCAAACAGTCTCCTAAAGGAATTTTCATTAGCCAAACCAAGTACACTAAGGAGCTTATCAAAAAGTTTGGCGTGGAAAATGCAAAGGCAATCGGTACTCCAATGAGTCCAACAACGATGCTCGATGAAGACAACAATGGATAAAAGGTTGATGAAACCATGTATAGAGAGATGATTGGATCCTATTGTATCTCACTGCTAGTCGACCAGATATCATGTTCAGTGCATGCAAGTGTGCAAGATTTCAGTCGGCTCCTAAGGAATCCCATCTCACTGCTGTTAAACGAATCATTAGATATCTAATCGGTACTTATGATCTAGGATTATGGGATGATCGTTCTAAGAATTTTACTTTAAAAGGTTTTTCATATGCAGATTTTGCAGGTGACAAGACTGATAGGAAAAGCACTAGTGGGACGTGTCAACTCTTGGGAAATGCATTAGTGTCTTGGCATAACAAGAAACAAAATTGTGTTGCCCTATCAACGACCGAAGCAGAATATTTAGCCGTCGGAAGCTGTTGTACACAAGTTCTATAGATTATGCATCAACTTCTCGACTATGATTTATCACTTACCCCTACTCCTATATTTTGTGATAATGCCAGTGCTATTTGCTTATCAAAAAATTCTGTGCATCATTCTAGAGCAAAGCATATAGAAATTAAGCATCATTTTATCCGTGATCATATTGCTAAAGGTGATATTGTGTTAGAATTTATTAGTACTGACTCTCAACTTGCTAATATTTTTACAAAACCACTTTTGGAAGAAAGATTTCGTTTTCTCAAGAAAAAGATTGGCATTCTGCCAAATTTGTAAAACAAATCTTTTTACCGTGTTCTAGAATATTTTATTTCCTTAAGTATATGTGGCTTAATTAATTTTCATGTAGGTGTAATAATTGCCTCTCTGTCAATACCGCCGATCAGTCACTTCAGAAGCATCACTTCCTTCTGAACCCGCCTTTTCCTTTAACCAAGGTGACCCTTTGTTCCTCCCAAAAGTATCGATAAAAACCCCTCCGACCCTGTTACTCTCTCCATTCCTGTCAAAGCTAACCTTCTTACCATGGCCAAAAGAAACCTCTCTTCATCCACTGCAACCAGACGAAGTCGAAGGTTTCAAAAACCCCTCAATCCTGAAGAACCTGTAGACCTGGAGTCGTCCATTGACTCAGATTTCCTCAAAACAGATAATGAGAGTAGTGAATCTTCTGAAAATCCTCCCATTAGCCAGAAAAAGACAGGCAAAAGACCTATGGAGAAAACCTCCAAAAAGTCTGCATGCAAGAAAGGAAAGGTAGAGAACACTGAATTCGGAACTGAGGACAAGTTGATCTTTTATAGCCCGAGTGAAAAAGCAAGGTTTGAGTCCTTCAAGTCAAAATCTATGGCTTATGGACGCTGGTCACGGCCAACCCTGCACTATTATTAAGTAGCGAGAGAGATCGAAGCAGCTTTTACCCGATTTAGGGTCGGGATCGAATTCCACAGAGAGCTAGATATTGGAGTTGGGTGTCTATCTAAAGTGGAGTTGTGTGTTTGCTCCAAATTGCACTTCTACACATTTATGGGTTTTAATTATGATTCTAATTCTATAAACTACAATGCTCAATTTAACTACTATAAGCTATGATTAAACTATTGCAAGTTGTTCAAATGATTAAAAGGCACTAGGGTAGTGACTTTCGCCTAGGTAGTCAATTGACGGATTCTTGAATCTAAAGCTAGATTGACACATTTGGGGAGTATGATATAACCATTGCTCGATTCTACTCACTCTATGCATCTCGGTAGTTCGAGTGATTTTGCCCGAATTGACTTTCTCAAGACCGATTGGGATATGCGAATTTGCACAAGCAATTGAGGATCAAGTCGGGTATTACGATCTTTCGGTTTAACCCTCTAATTGGGGCTATCAATTCTCTTGAGTACGCCCCAATTCCTTGTTGGACTAATACTAGAGATTTAGGCTCTCTTTCTCAAGAAGAGCGAAAGTCAACTAAACACAAACTAGTGTTTGCAACCACTAATTTAGCAATTAAACATGGAATTGGCCCAAATATCAAACACCCATAGTCAATCAAGCTCTAAAATACAAGTCCCATCAATTACCCACACTAGGGTTGAGCCACACCCCTAGCTGATGGGTCTAACTACTCATATTTAGAGAGAGAAACAAAGAAATAGATGAAGAAAAACTCATATTAATTAATTACTAAGATAAACTAGAAGATTCAATGTTGAAATGAAGATAAAATTGCCCAAAATAGCTAAAGAGACGGAAGTCACGAGCGCAGCTCAGTACAAAATCTATCTGCCCGACCTAAAAATGGAAAAGAAGCTATTTATACTAAGCTGACAATTCTGGACAAAATAACCCTGCGAGGCTAGTGCGAACCGCACAAAATGGTCTGCGACCGCACTAAGGCTCTGAACTTGAAAACCCATCTCTTTGAACTTAGGCACTGCGGACTGCAGAGAATGGACTGCGGCCGCGGAGGCTTCTAGTGCGGTCTGCATAAAATGGAGCGCGGAGCGCATTGGCTTGAAACTCGGAAGTTGGCAACTCTCTGATCCTTCTTACTGCGGACCGCACTAAATCGAGTGCGGCCGCATTGATCCTAGTGCGGACCGCACAATACCTAGTGCGGCCGCATTGCCCTTTTTGCATGAATGCCACCTCTTTGAACCTCACAGTGCGGACCACACAGAATGGTGTGCGGCCGCACTGGCCTTGTTTTGCCTGAGCTTTGTCTTGTCTTGATACTTGTGCAAGTTTCACTCCTTTTAAGTTGGTCTTTGACTTCTTGTCACTTTGTTGATCAAACCTGCAATCAAGCACAACTTGTGAGCATTTGGAACTATTTTGTACACATTTCTAATCAAAACTTAAGCAACAAGGAGTATAAAATGTATCAAAATCCCTAGTTATCAACTCCCCCAAACTTAAGCTTTTGCTTGTCCTCAAGCAAACAAAATAAGACCCACCCCTTAAGAGAACATCTAAAAAAATTTCAGCTGTCCTAAAGTAACCTCATCTAGCATCAATTGGGACTAACAATTGCCCTCAATACAAATGAATCATTAACAACTTTTACTCTTTGAAACTCAATGGATTAAGTGCGACACAAGAGCATCAAGAATTGACTCAACACATCAAAGAACTCTTTTCTATTACTTCGGTCATTGTGGAACCCAAACTCACACATCCTCAACTCTCCCTAAGCAAACCTTACCTTTAGAACAGTGGCACTTAGAACAAGGTCAATGTAACCTCACTCATCTCTCTCAAGAAAAAGTCACAAGTCCGGCTCTAGGTACCATATGCTTGCCCCTTATGTGAGTATCCACTAATGTAAGCTCCATTCAACTCAAGATCATATAAGGCTTATATGGAGACATTGTGAAGGCTTTTGGTTCAGGGTAGGAAATGTTTGGTCTAAGTAGGTTCCATCTTCCCTTAAGCACTTCTTTTGTTTCATTTGGCACACTTTCACTTGACTCTTTGAGTCATTTCACTTCTTTCTAAGGGGTTAGAGAGACACTGTCACTCTTTCTTATACATTTCAAACCCTTTCTCCTCTTTCAACTTTCCGCACCTTTCATTCATTGCTTTTCTTGAATGCCTTTTTTTTCCCTTTTTCATATTGAACATTCTTTTTGTCTTTTTGCTTTTCTTACTTTTTCATTGCCTTTCCTTTTCTTCATTTTCATGCCTTTTTACCACTTTGTTGCAATACTCGTCTCTCCCCCCAACTTATACTTTTGCCATGTGCTAAAGCAAAGATCGGGTGCCAAGAGAGGGTATCTTTTGGAACGGGTAAGGGCTTGTATCATGGTTTTTGAAAGAAAAAGGTCTAAGGCTCAAAAGGGTTGACTAGGGATTTTTATCTTTGGTAGGCTATGGATGTTTTCAAGCTATCATTTGGACCAAGGAGAGCCTATAGTCATGTCTCAAGTCAAAATTCACTTAGGATTTAGCCTCAACAAACATTCAGGGCAAGTTCTAGACCAATGGCTCGGGACTTGGACTTGCAATGCAATTTCTCACCACACACGCTATGGGATCACTAAATACATAGAGTCAGGGACCCACAACGACCTTAGATAAGATTTGAGCACACAATGGTCCTGAACAACCACTTGACGATTGTCGGTCAACACAAGAGTCTCAAGGTCACTACTTTCACCATCCTAAACATAACAATTTGTTTTTGACCATAAGATCAAAGGCAAATGTGCTAGGCCCAAGTGAAGCTTTGCTTGAGGCACCCTTAACCACTAACTACTAAAACTAAAAGAAAAAACGGACTCAAACCCTTAAGAAGGTTGTCACGCCATCCATCATTGGGAAGAGCCACCCAGTTTACACAAATTCCACCTTTGGAAAGAACCGTGGCATTAAGAAAACCAAAGGCTTATTGCAAACTTTCAAAGTAAGAAGTTACGAACATAATGAAGAAGCTCAGAACAAAAAATTTGCGGAAAGTAAAATGAATATATACAAGAGAGGATTTGTCGAATATACAATAGATGGGATCAATATATACAATGTAACATAACTTTATATACAGACCCAAAGTAAACTAAAAGTGCGAGAAATGTAGCGAAATGTTAAAAATATATACAAACCAAAGATGAAAAATAAAGAAAGCATAAAAAGTATCAAATATATACAATCATCCGAATGAATCCAAATTGTAGGGCCTACCCCCTTAAATGAAAGCTGGCATTGTCCCCAATGCCAACTAAACAAAATAAGCACCAAAAAGATAATGGAAAAGGATATAGAGACTCCCTATGGCCTGTTTGTCTGCATGGGCTCCTGAGTGGTCCCTCGGTCATCACTGTGCTCGGGAACCTCAGACTGGTTCCCTGTGGCCTGCTGCTCTGTTGCTGGGACCTGGGCCTGGACTGGGACAGGCTCCTGAGGTGCATCCTGTGGCTGACTGGAGGTGGCCTCCGGTGGGTCTGCCAAATGGATGACTGCATCGTCCGCTCGGGGAATCATCCTCCTCCTCTTGGGAGGCCTCTGTGACTGCTCTAGCTGGGAATGAGCTGCTGGTACTGGGTCCTGGAGCAGTAAATCTAAAGGCAGCTGATCTGCCTTCAGTTTGTCAACATCAGCTCTCAACTCCTTCACGGACTCTTTGGAGGCCTGTGTCTTCCTCAGCTTCTTGTGCTCCCTAGCAAGCTCCTTGAGAGCCTTGCTATGTGAATTAACTGCCTCTGTGAGCACCTTCTGAGTGTCGAGGATTTTTTGTTGGTTGGCCAAAATCTCCTTAAGAGCATCCTCTATGGACTGGGGGACCTGTGGAGGTGGAGGTGCCGGCTGAGCCTCTACTGTGGTAGTCAAGATGGACAACTTGGATGACGCTGTCTGCATCCAGTTGTTGATACTAAGAAGAGCCTGGCTCGGTCGGTGGGCAATCACCGGGCAAGCTCGGGAGGAGGGAATCTCCGGATCTACTGAGGTGGATGGGCCAGGAGGGATATCAGCGGAGGTGGATGCAGGCTCAGCAGGAGCCACTACCACAACTGGCTCTTCAGACTGGCCAGTTGAAGCAGTAGCTGTTCCCTTAAAGGTCTTGCTCTTGGGGTTGTCATCCCCCTACATGCTGTACCAAGAGAATGGGGCCTTCGCTTTGACCTTATGTAGAACGACCTCTTTTCACTTTGAGGTCCCGGAAGTACATAGTCAGAAAGCTGGGGAAAGGGTAGTTTCTATCATGCTCACTACCCACAATAGAGATTATCCGAGACATTACATTCCCCACATTGATCGGGTACCCCGCCATGATCGAGGCCACCAACACTGCCCGGTGAAGAGGGAGGGTGTTGTCATGAGTAGTCGGGTCCAGTCNTTACAACTACGTCTCAGTATCTGACGCCGCAGTCAACCAATCGGGGGGTACCTGGATTTCCAGATACTGTACCAACCAGGGACGGACCTCCTCGCCCATTTCCATCTTTGCCATGTACAATGTCTCATCCTCCTCATCAAAGCCAAGGTATTCATTTATAGTCTTCCCGTCAAACAACACCTTCAGGTTTCGCACCTTGGTCACTTTGGTGCCCTTTTTGATGTGGGTAACGTTGGTGTAGAATTCCTTGACCAAGTGCTCATTGGCATCTACACAATCACTCAAAAAGTACTCCCAGCCAATTCTCTCCCTAAACTGCCTCCTCACATTGGGGTTGTGAGGTAGCAAGTCTCTATCCACAAAACTCCTTTCCGGGATCAACCTCCTCACCGGCCACCATTCCCGGAATTTATGATATGCTACCTCACTCACAAACCGGTCTTGCCATGCCTCCGGCTTCCTAGTTCTATCAACCCCGCCAACCTAAGGTTCACCCCCTTCTCCTACATCTCTCGCTCCTCCTACTTCCTCTTCAGCTCCTACTGCACCCTCTCCAGATAATGAAGCTGTGGGAGAGGTGGAGTATTCCCCCACTACCTTTAGCTGAGCCTTCAGACAACCTAGAAGAAACATTCACTGACGCTCGGGCAGTGGGGGATGCTGGAGGTGTGTCTCTTAGCCGGAACCTCTCCAGCCAGTCTTCGATGTACTCTGGCACGTAGTCTGAAGAAATCTCCCGGGAGGGCTCATACTCACTCCCCGAAGACTGGGAAGCAGCTCTATTAGCAGCTTTTATCAACTTTCTTGTCTTCTTAATATTTTGTCGGGCTTGCGGAGTCAGTTTTATCATTTTTTGCTTCCCTCCCCGGGAGGATTCTCCTCTGCCCGGTTGTTTACCTCGTTGTTTCACCATTGTCTGCAAACACAATCCAAATAAATTTGTTAGTATCAGTTGCAGCAGTTAAGAAGCAGAATTGCAGAAAAAAATGCAAAAGGTTGCAGAAGTCACACAGTGCGGACCGCACAAAATGGTGTGCGGCCGCACGGGGGTCAATGCGGACCGCATAAAATCGATCGCGGCCGCACAGAGGTCAATGCGGACCTCTGAACATTGCTCTGCGGATCGCACAAAATATAGTGCGGCCGCATTGGGACCAATGCGGACCGCACAAAATGTAGTGCGGCCGTAGTACCCAAACTTCAGAAAACCAACATTCAGCAATGCGGTCCGCACAGAATGTTACTGCGGACCGCACAAGGGCACCGCGGACTGCACGATTCGACCGCGGTCCGCACTAAGCCCAGATGTGGCATTAAGTTAGGGTTTATGAATTTTGATTTTCAGTCCAATTTTACACCTAATAACGGTCCCTAAGTGTTTGCCCGTTGTTTTTACCTATCTAATTCTACTTTAACAAGTGATTAATTACCCTAAGCTATCAATTGAAGAAAATACGGGAAGAAGAGAAGAAAATCTAAAATCTAATGAAATTAATAAAATTAACAGTTAAATTGGATGAAGTTACCATATGTGAGATGGTATGATGATTAATAAGTCTTGGCAATTAGTTGTGAGTAAAGAGAGGATGAACAGTATTTTTGAGGTCTGAGAGTTAAAAGATCGAAAAGTTTAAACTGAGGGCCTCGGGTACTATTTATAGAAAAAGTCCTTGGGCGCATGTTACCTACCAGTGCGGACCGCACAAAATGGACTGCGGTCCGCACTACACAACATTTTTCAAAGTTTGAGAAGGCAACCACTGCGGTCCGTACAAAATGGAATGCGGCCGCAGTGGTCCACCGCAGACCGCACAAAATGGACTGCGGCCGCGGTAGCAAACTTCAGAGAGTGTTATTTTCACCCTTCTTCAGTGCGGTCCGCACTAAATGTAGTGCGGCTGCATTGGAAACTTCAGAGACCTGATCACTTTTTTCACTATGTCCTGCACTGCATCAACACAATCCTGTAGCATCTCACAACCAGTTAGTCCAAAAATAAATCCTATACTACAATGAAAATCAAATAAAAACAAGAAGAAAAACACATGGGTTGCCTCCCAAGAAGCGCCTGATTTAACGTCGTGGCACGACGCATGTTACCATCCAATCATTTGAAATGAACAAGTGCCACCACATGGCTATCATCAAACTTTCCCAAGTAGTGCTTGACCCTGTGACCATTAACCCGGAAAATCTCCCCATTTTTGTTCTTCAAATCGAGGGCACCAAACGGGGTCACAAACACTACCTCAAAAGGTCCGCTCCATTTTGACTTTAGCTTTCCCGGAAACAACCGTAACCGAGAGTTGAATAAGAGCACCAAATCTCCCACCTTGAATTCCTTTCCCCGAGTATATTTGTCATGAAGGTATTTCATTTTATCCTTATACAGGGACGAACTAGAGTAGGCATGGAAACGGAATTCATCAAGTTCATTGAGTTGCTCAACCCGGAGATTTGCAGCCACATCCCAATCAAGGTTCAACTTTCTCAAGGCCCACATGGCCTTATGCTCTAACTCAACCGGTAAATGGCAAGCTTTCCTGAACACCAACCGATACGGAGACATACCAATCGGAGTTTTGTAAGCAGTCCTATACGCCCATAGAGCATCATCCAGCTTCTTAGACCAATCGGTCCTATTTGCATTGACCATTTTAGACAGAATATTCTTGATTTCCCTGTTTGAGACTTCAACTTGGCCACTCGCCTGAGGATGATAAGGAGTAAACACTTTGTGGTTGACACCATACTTGGCAAGTAAGGTGTCAAAAGCTCTATTGCAAAAATGCGATCCTCCGTCACTTATAATTGCACGAGGAGTTCCAAACCTTGTGAAAATGTTCTTCTTTAGAAATGCAACCACACTCCTAGCATTGTTGGGCAAAGCCACAACCTCGACCCATTTTGAGACATAATCAACCGCTACATGAATGTAGGTGTTTTCGTACGAGCTTATAAATGGGCCCATGAAATCAATGCCCCATACATCAAAGATATCCACTTCGAGGATGGTGTTTAGAGGCATCTCATCTTTCTTAGAAATACTGCCCGCTCTCTGACATTGGTCACACCTTTTCACGAGATCACTTGCATCTTTGAACAAGGTTGGCCAATAAAAACCACAACTCAGAACTTTTGAAGTTGTCCTCGCCCCTCCATGATGGCCACCATAGGGGGAGGAATGACAAGCCTCTAGGATGCTAAATTGCTCCTCCTCAGGTACACACCTCCGGATCACTCCGTCGGTGCAAATCTTGAACAAGTATGGCTCGTCCCAATAGAAGTCCAGACTATCCCGTTTGAGCTTCTTCCTTTGGTTAGAAGAGAGCTCACACGGGATGATGCCAGTCACAAGGAAATTAGCAATATCCGCAAACCATGGCATATCACTCATCGACACAGAAAGTAGTTGCTCATCGGGAAATGCATCATTGATCTCTAGGCCATCACACGGCCTTCCTTCCTCCTCCAAGCGGGACAAGTGATCCGCCACTTGGTTTTCACTACCTTTCCGGTCCACAATTTCCAAATCAAACTCTTGGAGTAATAAGACCCATCGCATCAGTCTAGCTTTGGAGTCTTTCTTTGTCATCAAGTATCTAAGAGCTGCATGATCGGTGTGCACTATGACTTTGGCTCCCATAAGATATGGCCGAAATTTTTCCATTGCGAACACAATAGCCAACAATTCTTTCTCAGTCACCGTGTAGTTCCTTTGAGCCTCATTCATTGTCTTGCTCGCATAGTACACTGGATGAAACATTTTGTTCACTCTTTGACCCAAAACTGCCCCAACCGCAACATCACTCGCGTCGCACATGAGCTCGAAAGGCAAGCTCCAATTGGGTGCGGTAATGATCGGGGTGGTGGTCAACTTATGCTTGAGAAGTTCAAAGGCTTGCATACATCCCTCATCAAACACAAACTTTGTATCCTTTTCTAGCAGCTTGCACAGAGGATTCACTACCTTCGAAAAGTCCTTGATAAATCGCCGGTAGAACCCCGCATGCCCAAGAAAACTTCTAACCCCCTTGACAGAAGTGGGGGGAGGAAGTCTTGAAATCACCTCAATTTTGGCTTTGTCAACCTCAATACCATTCTTTGAAATTTTATGACCCAACACTATGCCCTCCTCAACCATGAAGTGGCATTTTTCCCAATTTAGCACAAGATTGGTGTCTTCACACCGGGCCAACACTCTATCCAAATTGTTCAAACACTCATCAAATGAATCACCCACAACACTGAAGTCGTCCATGAACACCTCCAAAATATCTTCCACCATATCGGTGAAAATGGCCATCATACACCGTTGGAATGTTGCCGGTGCATTGCACAACCCAAAGGGCATCCGAGAGAAAGCAAAGGTGCCATATGGACAAGTAAAGGTTGTCTTCTCCTGATCCTCTGGAGCTATCAAAATTTGATTGTACCCTGAATAACCATCCAAGAAACAATAGAAGGCACGCCCAGCAAGACGATCAAGCATTTGGTCAAGGAAAGGCAATGGGAAGTGATCCTTGCGGGTCACCTTGTTCAGCTTGCAGTAGTCCATGCACACCCTCCATCTGGTCACTGTCCGGGTGGAATAATCTCATTATTAGCATTGGTCACCACGGTCATACCACCCTTCTTCGGCACACACTGCACCGGTGAAGTCTATGAGCTGTCAGAGATAGGATACACCACGTCGGCATGTAACCACTTGATCACCTCCTTTTTCACAACTTCTTGCATTGCCTCGTTCAGCCTCCTTTGATGTTCCAAGGAGGGTTTTGCATCATCTTCTAGAATAATCTTCTGCATACAGAATGAGGGGCTTATTCCCCGAATATCAGCCAAAGTCCATCCAATTGCCTTTTTCCGCTTTTTGAGCACCGCCAATGTGGCACCTACCTGCATGTTAGTAAGACAAGAGGAAAGAATAACTGGTAAAGTTGAATTAGGGCCTAAAAATTCATACCTGGGGTGTGGAGGCAATGACTTCAACTCCAACACCGGAGGTTCCTCAATTGAAGGCTTTGTTGGAGGGGTCTTTCTATTTTCAAGATCCAAAGAGAGTTTCCTAGGCTCATAAGAATAAGAGCCCATTCCATGTAAATCATTCACGCACTCCACTCGGCCCTCATCATCATTGACATCAAGATTCAACAATACGGCCTCCAAAGGGTCCTCTGCATTGATCATTGCATTGGTATCATCAATTATCACACCCGCGACAAGATCCACAAATGAACACACTTCTGTACAATTGGGCTGCTTCATAGACTTGCACAAATGAAAAATGACCTTTTCATCACCCACCCTAAAGGTGAGTTCGCCTGCTTCCACATCCACTAGAGCCTTCCCCGTAGCAAGGAAAGGTCTCCCTAGCATGATCAGGACCTCATAATCTACCTCACAATCCAGGATCACGAAATCAGCTGGCAAGATAAATTTGTCCACCCGGACGAGCACATCATCAACAATACCCAATGGTCGCTTCATTGATCTGTCTGCCATTTGCAATCACATGGAAGTTGGCCTCGGTGGCCCAATACCCAAAGTCTTGAAAACTGAGTAGGGCATTAAGTTGATGCTTGCCCCAAGATCACATAAAGCTTTAGCAAAGTCTGCACTCCCTATAGTGCAAGGGATAGTAAAAGCACCGGGATCCTCTAATTTCGGAGCCATTGAATGTACTATAGCACTAACTTGGTGGGTCATCTTGATAGTTTCACAGTCCATGGATCTTTTCTTTGTCACCAAATCATTCATGAATTTAGCATAGCCAGGCATCTATCCTAAAGCCTCCATCAAAGGAACATTAATGGATAATCTCTTCATCATGTCAATGAACTTTTTGAATTGATTCTCATTTTTCTGCTTGGCTAGCCTTTGAGGATAAGGTGGAGGTGGCCTAGGCAAGGGTGCCTTGGCTTTTTGCACAACCGGGTCCGGCATATCTATTACGTGCTCCCTAGACGGGTTCACGTAATTTTGTGTTTCCACCTCGGCATCTTGAATATCAATCCTTACTTCTTGATTCACATTCTCATCAACCACATTATCAACCACCAAAGGAAGTTCATCTTCTTGCAACTCAACTTCGTCACCCAAAACTTGCTTTTGTTTGGAGGCATTCACATCACTGCCTCTTCCACTCCGTGTAGTTACTGCCATAACATGATTGTTCCCACCCTTCGGGTTCACTACCGTATCACTCGGTAGAGCCACCTTAGGGCGAGTATTCAAAGACTGTGAGATTTGGCCTAGCTGGACCTCCAAATTCCTAATTAAAGTATTGTGAGAAGCCAATTGCGCATCGGAGTCAGCATTCTTTTTCATCATCTGTTCAAACATCATTTCAATTCTACCCATTTCGTTGTTGGACGAACTAGGACCTTGGTATGGAAAAGGTGGTGGATTGCTCGGTTGTTGGTACATTGGGGGCCTTTGAAAGCCTTGCCCCTGATTTCCTTGGTTATTGTTCCATCCACCCTGGTTGTTGTTGTTTCCACCCCAATTGTTGTTGTTGCCCCAGTTTCCCTGATTGTTCCAATTGTTATTTTGATTTCCCCAATTGTTGTTCCCTTGTTGTTGATTGTTCCAGTTATTGTTGCCTTGTTGTTGGTTACCCCAATTGCCTTGGGACCTCCACTACTGTTGTTGGTTGGAAGAGGTGCCTCTTTAGCCTTGGTAATTATTCACATATTGTACCTCTTCGTTCTGCCCATCATAACAATCATCTTGGAATCCACCACAATCATTGTCAAATTGATCCTAATTCCCTTGGTTCTGTTGACCTCTCTGTCTTCTATTGTTCACAAGCATGTTAACACCCTCCATGGCATTTACTTGGCGAGGATTCTGAACTTGTTGCAACTGTGCCTTTGCTAATTGGTTCATTGTTGTTGTAAGTTCTGCTATAGCCTGTCCATCATCATGTAGTTCTTTGTGTAAATGAGTGACCGATGGGTCACCCTATGGCACATTGGCTCTACTTTGCCAAGCGGAGGATGTGTCAGCCATTTCATCAAGAATAGCACAAGCTTCATCATAAGGCAGCTTCATGAAATTTCCCCCAGCCAATTGATTCACTATGCACTGATTCGTTGTATTGATGCCCCGATAGAAGGTTTGTTGTATCATTGCCTCTGTCATATTATTGTTGGGCATTCCTTCACCATATTTCCATATCGCTCCCAAATCTCGTGCAATGGTTCAGTAGGCTCCTGCTTGAAGGCTAAGATCTCATCCCGTAGTGCTGCCATGTGCCCTGGTGAGAAAAATTTGGCAATAAACTTATCCGCCAACTCATCCCAAGTTGTGATGGAATGGTTGGGGAGTCGCTCAAGTCAATCCAATGCTTTCCCCCTAAGTGAGAATGGGAAAAGCCTCAATCAAAGTGCATCCTCGGACACATTGGTTTGCTTGCTCCCCCAACAGGTATCCACGAACCCCTTGAGATGTTTGTAAGCATTTTGAGTGGCAGCCTGTGAAGTACCCACGCTGCTCCAGCAATGTCAGCATCACGTTGGTTATTTGAAAATTGCTTGCCCGGATCCGGGGCGGAACAATTGCACTTGCATAGCCTTGGTTGGGAAGAACTCTAGGAACCACTCTTGGAGGTGGCGGAGGAGGGTCTGGGACGTTCTCATTTGCATTGGCCTGGCGGCCTCTACGTTATCCTTGAGGTACAAGAGGCACCTCTTCATCTCCATTGTAATCTACCTCCTCCCCCGCATTCACGTTTCCCAGAGGGTCATTAGCATTTAATGCCATTTTGTACCTGAAATATTGACACAAACAAATTAGTAACAAAGAAGGAAAGAAGAACAAAACACAAGTCTATCTAGATAGATAGCCAAAACCGTTAGCTCCCCGGCAACGGCGCCAAAGAGGTGATCGCGGCCTACTCCGCACTACTAATTAAGTAGCGAGAGAGGGTCGCAGCAGCTTTTACCCGATTTAGGGTCGGGATCGATATCCACAGAGAGCTAGAATTTGGAATCGAGTATCTATCTAGTGTAGAGTTGCATATGTGCTCCAAATTGCACTCCTAAACATTTTTGAAGTTTTTGTTTACTTATACTATTATCAAACTACAAATGGTAATTGCAACTAAATTATGCTAAGAGTTATAATGCTACGAGTTATTCAAATAGGTTATTGCAACTAAATTATGCTAAGAGTTATAATGCTATGAGTTGTTCAAATACGTGAAAAAGGCACTAGGGTAGTGACTTTCGCCTAGGTGGTCAATTGACGGGTACTTGAATCTAAGGCACGATTGACATATTTGGGGAGTATGATATAACCATTGCACGACTTTACCCACTCTACACCTCTCGGTGGTTCGAGTGATTATGCCTGAATTGACTTTCTCAAGAACAATTGGGTATGCAAATTTGCACGAGCAACTAGGGTTTAAGTCGGGTATTACTCTCGAGGTTTAACCCTTTAATTGGGGCTATCAATCTCTTGAGTACGCCCCAATTCCTTGTTGGACCAATTTCGGAGACTTAGGCTCTCTTTCTCAAGAAGAGCTCAAGGCAACTAAACACAAACTAGTGTTTGCAACCACTAATTCAGCAATTAACCATGAAATTTGCCCAAATATCAAACACCCATAGTCAATCTAGCCCTAAAATTCAAGACCCATCAATTACCCACACTAGGGTTGAGCCACAACCCTAGCTTATGGGTCTAGCTACTCATATTTAAAGAAGAAAAGCAAGAAATAGATGAAAAACAATTCATATTAATTAATTACTAAGATAAACTAGAAGATTTAATGTTGGAATGAAGATAAAATTGCCCAAAATAGCTAAGAAAACTGAAGTCACGAGTGCAGCTATGTTCTGATACTATCTGCTTGACCTAAAAATGGAAAAGAAGCTATTTATACTAAGCTGACAATTCTGGACAAAAATGCCCCTGCGGGGTTAGTGCGGAATGGATCGCGGTCCGCACTAGGGCTTTGGACTTGAAAAACTGCTCTCTGAACCTTGGCATCGCGGACCGCAGAGAATGGATTGCGGCCGCGGAGGCTTCTAGTGCGGTCCGCATATAAAGGACCGCGGACCGCATTGGCTTGACATCCTGAAATTGCAGCTCTCTGATTCTCCTCACTGCGGACCGCAGAGAATGGACTGCGGCCGCATTGATCTCAGTGCGGACCGCACAAAATTGTAGTGCGGCCGCACTGCCTCTTGGCCTGAAAATCCACCTCTCTGAATCTCCCAGTGTGGACCGCACAGAATGTAGTGCGGCCGCACTGGCCTTATTTAGCCTGAGCTTTGTCTTGTCTTTGGCGCTTGTGCAAGTTTCACTCCTTTTGAGCTGATTTTTGACATCTTGTCACTTTGTTGATCAAACCTGCAATTAAGCACAACTTGTGAGCCTTTTGGGACTATTTTGTACGAATTTCTAATCAAAGCATAAGCAAGAAGGAGTATAAAATGCGTCAAAATCCCTAGTTATCAATACACAACTCAAACAATGGAGGAAACAGTTACAACAAGAAAATCCTACAGTTTAGGCTAAGTACAAGTCAAGGAAAAGTAGGAAAACCACTAAGCATGTTGCACAGAGTTCAGATAAGTATTTAAGGCACGTAGACATGCTATTCTAGGCTAGACAGGATAATTACACATGCTGGTATAACTCAAATAAGAAGAAAACAGGTTATTACTCAGTAAAAACGGATTTTACAACAAATAGCCCGCGTACGCACTTTTCACCTGCGTACACGGCGCTCATATATCACAACAGTACCAAAATCCTAAGGAGATTTCCCCCACACAAGGTTAGGCAAGCCACTTATCTCGAACCAAGCTCAATCAATCGGTAACAATGCCTTTTCCTCGAATATCCACCTCCGAATGGCCCAAATCTAGCCAAAAGCAATTACATATCATAAATACAACTATAATAGACTAATCTAATTAATGAAATCGAGACTTTAATAAGAAATTCGAAAATCGCCCTAAAAAGTCGACCCAGGCCCACGTCTCAGAATTGGGTAAAAGTCACAAAATATGAACACCCATTCACTCACGAGTTCACTCCTACCAAAATTATCCAAATCCGATGTCAAAATCCCTATCAAAACCAAATCATAGTTGAAGAACTTCTTCCCATTTTCCCCAAAATGTCAACCCAAATCCGAATTAAAAGATGGAATTAATGATAGATTAGTGGGATATAACCAAAATCAAGTGTAGAATCATTACCCAATCGATGTCTCTGAAAATCCCTCAAAATCTCGTCCAAATTTGAGCTCTCAAACTCAAGGTTTTATAAAAATGGCCAAAGCCTCGATTTTGAAATGTTATATTCTGCCCAAGTGCTCCCTTCTTCGCGAACGCAGAAAACCCCTCGTGTTCGCAAAGAGCAACTTACTTTTCCCCATAATTCTTTCATCGTGAATGCGATCCTCTTGTTGTGAACAAGGAAGTCTCACAACTCAACCTTACACGAACATGGGACCAACATCGCGGATGCGTAGGCAAAGGGGCCTGGGGACCCAGCTGGCCAGTTCCTCTACGCGAACGCGGGACCTCCATCGCGAACGCGTAGGCCAACTAACCCAGTGCTTCGCGAACGCGGGACCTCCTTTGATAATGCGAAGCACAAAATCTCACCTGCCACCAGTTCCTCTTTGCGAACGCAACTCTCCCCTCACGAACGTGAAGAAGGAAACCAGAACTGAAGAACACCAGAAATCTGAAATTTTTCTAAGTCCAAAAATGATCTGTTAACCACCCGAAATCAACCCGAGGCCCCCTGGACCTCAACCAAACATACCTACTAGTTCTAAAACACCATACGAACTTAGCCAAGCCCTCAAAACACCTCAAACAACAACAAAAGCACGAATCACCCTCCAATCCAAACTTAATAAACTTGAAACTTCAAACTTCCACCATCGATGCCGAAACCTATCAAACCACGTCCAATTTACCTCAAATTTTGCACACAAGTCATAAATGACACCACGAACCTACTCCAACTTCCGAAAATCCAATCCGACCCCGATATCAAAAAGTTCACTACCGGTCAAAATCTCCAAAAAATCGACTTTCGCCATTTCAAGCCTAAATCAGCTACAGACCTCCAAACACAATTCGGACACGCCCCTAAGTCCAAAATCACCCAACGGAGCTAATAGAACAAACAAAACTCCATTTTGGAGTCGTCTTCACATAGTTCTGACTACGGTCTTAAGCTTCCGTTTTAGGGACTAAGTGTCCCAAAACGCTCCGAAATCAAAAACAAAACCTCCTGGCAAGTCACATAAGCAGGGAAAGATACGGGGATAGCAGTAGATAGGGGATCGGGGCTATTACTCTCAAAACGACCGGCTGGGTCGTTACAATTCTAATGTAAAATTAACTTACTTTAGATAATAAATTTCAAATATTATATGAACTACACGTGCAATACACATACCTTATACTATTTGACTCAGTAAGATGAGTGAAGATGAGCAAGGAGTAAGCTCTTTCATTTTCAATTTACAAGTTGGTGGTTCAATTTTCTCTAGAATAAATGGGATCATATTTGTCATTTGGAAGAGGAAAAATAATTATTTAATATAATTTTCTTACGTTTATTAGGTTGTTGTGATGTCAATTAGGGGTGGACGTTCGGTCGGTTCAGTTCGATTTGAAGAAATTCGGTTCGGTTATTTGGTTTTCGGTTTTGTAAAAGTAGTAACCAAAATTTGTTAAAATCAAAGGAAGTGAAAGAAATCAAACCAAATCTAGCAAGAGACGACATAGAGAAAGATATTTCCCATTCTCTTTTGTAAGAATAAAATTGGTCCACTAATTACAATCATCTAACTATTTATAGCATGTGCATGTACATGTTACTACAACAGAATGAATAATTGGGCCTTATAGTATGGGCATGTACATAATAAAGAAAATAGAATTAAGTTAGGCCTTCATCTACTCTATCATCCCCCCCCCCCCCTCAATCTGTGGGGTGAAAGAACCCCCAACTTGGATAGTAAATTGTTGTGATGAACACCAGATAAGGATTTTGTGAAGATATCTGCTAGTTGAGAAGCAGTGGGGATGTAATGAAGAGTAATCAGACCATCTCCAAGCTTCTCCCTGACAAAATGGCAATCAAGCTCTATATGCTTGGTCCTTTCATGCTGCACAGGGTTCTTGGCAATGCTTAGGGCAGCTTGGTTATCACAGTAAATAGGGACAGGATGTGACACATGAACACCAAGATTACCCAAGAGTCGAACAAGCCAAGTTAATTCAGCAACAGTCTTCCTCAAAGCCTTGTACTCAGGTTCTGTAGAAGACGGGGACAAGGTAGGCTGCTTTTTTGATTTCCAACAAATAGGACTATCACCCAATGTAACGAAGAATCCAGTAATAGATTTCTGGAAGAATAGCAGGTGGCCCAATCTGAATTAGGATAAGCTTTGAGAGAGAAGTTCATAGAACTGTTGAACAAGATGCCCTTGGCAGGATCATTAAGCAGGTATCTAAGGACATGCAAAGCAGCTTGCATGTGAGGATACCTGGGGGCATTCAAAAACTGACTAAGATGTTGCACTGAAAAGGACAAGTCAGGTTTGGTGTGCTGGAGAAAGTTGAGTTTCCCAACCAGTCGTCTGAAGAGAGAAGGGTTAGGAAGCAGCTCCCCAGAAGTAGGAGTGAGCTTACTATTCAGATCTAAAGGAGCCACAATAGGAGTGCAGTCAGAATAATGAATTCATCCAAAAGGTCTTTGGCAAACTTATTTTGATCTACAAGATAGCCTTCAACAACACTAGAAACTTCAAGCCCCAAAAATAGTGAACATTACCAAGATCTTTGATCTTGAATTGAGCATCCAGAAAAGATTTTAAAGACCTCATCTCCATAATGTCATCACCAGCTAACAATATATCATCCACATATACTGCAAGGACAACAGTAGAAGTGGCAGAAATTTTTGTGAAAAGGGAGTAATCATTAAGACTAGACTGGTATCCTTTGGATATAAGATCACTGGAGAGCTTGGCAAACCATTGTCTTGATGCTTGTTTGAGACCATCAAGAGACTTTCTAAGTCTACAAATAAGAGGAGAATCATCAGGAGAATAACCAGAGATAGACAACCCAAGGGTAACCTTCATATACACTTCTTCATAAAGGTCCCCATGCAGAAATGCATTGTTGACATCAAGTTGGTAAACAGTCCAGGACTTCTTGGCTGCAACAGCAAGGAGACATTTGACAGTTGTGAACTTGACAACTGGGAAAATATCTCACTGTAATCAATCCCAGCCTGTTGAGTATCACCCCTAACAACAAGTCTTGCTTTGTATCTCTCAATGGTCCCATCTGACCTCTGTTTGATCTTATATACCCATTTACAGGGAATGGCATTCTTGCCAAGAGGAAGGGGGACAATATTCCGAGTCTGATTAGCCTCAAGAGCCTGAAACTCTTTTAGCATAGCTTCTTGCCAAGCAGGATTGGAGATAGCTTGCTGATAATGTTGGGGTTCATGTGTGACAGGAAGAGCTGAAGACTGAGGAACAGAGTTACAAACATAGTCCTGAAGATGAACTGGAGGGTTATGTGGTCTAGAGGACCTTCTAAGTGGAGGAGGAGAAGGTGTAATAGAAGAACTAGAGGGCAATGATGTTGGTACAGAAGAAGAATGGGGAGAAGAAGGGGGATTTGAGAGATCAAAATAAGGAAAAGTTGTATCAGAAGAAGAAGGAAAGAAAGTAGAAGGAGAAGAGGTAGAAGGAAAAATGTGTTCAACAAAAGATACATCTCTAGAGTATATAATAGATCTGTGTAAGTGAAGGAGTTTGTACCCTTTCTTTCAAAGGGATACCCCAAGAAAATGCAAGGTATAACTCTGGATTGGAGTTTGTCTCTATGAGGCATAGGGACAGAAGCATAGGCTAAATATCCAAAAGATCTTAAATGATCATAAGAGGGTGGTTGACCATTCAAGACCTCATAAGGGGTTTTGTTTGAAATAACAGTGGAAGGGAATCTATTAACTAAGTATGTAGCTGTGAGTATACATTCACCCCAATACTTAGTAGGTAATTTGGACTGAAACAAGAGGGCTCTAGCAGTTTCTAAGAGATGCTTGTGTTTTCTCTCCACAACCCCATTTTGTTGTGGAGTATGAGAGCAAGTTGTCTGACGAGAGATACCCGAAAAACTAAGAAAATCAGTTTAGGAGGAACAAGATCCTAGTTCAGAAGCATTGTCTGTTCTAATGGTCTGGACACTACTATTGTTATGGGTGGAAACCATGGATGTAAATGCTCTTTGATGGAAAAAGAATTTCCTTTGCAAGAGAGAAGATGTGTCCAGGTGACCCTACTATAGTCATCTACAATGGTCAAAAAATATTTGTAACCATTGTAGGTGGCAGTATGGTAGGGCCCCAAAGATCAACATGAACAAGTTCAAAGGGACTTGAAGGATGTGTAATATTAGCAGGGAATGGATTCCTTTGTTGTCTTGCCATGGGGCAGATTGAACAAACAAAGGATTGTTTAGATGAAAATTTACAAGATAGATGTGGGATAGAGATTATTTTAACAAAAGGAATGTGTCCCATTCTTTGATGCCACAAAACATCATTTTTATTAATGGAAGTAGAATTATAAGAAGTAGGAAGCACTTAACTATCAATAACAGGGGGATAGGGAACAGAACTAATGACAGAATGAAAAGAACAATCACTAGATTTTACATCAGAACAAGAAATAGAAACAAAGTCAGATTTGCTGGAACCCATATGCAGAATGTATAGGCCATGCTCAACTCTACCAATTTCCAGTGGCCTCTTCAGATAAGGGCCCTGTAGGAACAAGGAAATAGTAGTGAGAATAGCATAGAAACTGAGTTCAGTGAGAAGTTAATGTATAGAGATTAAATTGAATTAAAAAGAAGGTACCAAAAGTACATTATTCAGGGTGATAGTAAAAGACAGTGATAGGCAGCCTAGAGAGGTAACTTTAACTTTGTATCCATTTGGCAATGTAACAAGAGAAGGTGTGACTAAAGGTTGTATATTATGAAGTAGGTGCTTGTGAGGGGTCATGTGATTAGTGGCCCCAGAATCCAAAATCCAAGATATTGAATATGTTTTAGAAGCACTAGATGCAAACGAACCATCAAAGTTAAAAACAGTACTGTTTACCAAACCTGCAAAATTGGCATAAGTAGTAGATGATGATGATGATGTTAGAGCAGAGGATGAGAGTTGTGCCTGCTGAAAAAGTGACAGAATATGAGCATATTGCTCCTTCGAGAAACCATGTGGATTATCAACAGCTTGTTGAGGATCAAAAAGAGGAGGAGTCTCAGGAGTAGAACCCATATGTACAGAAGCTGCAACTCTTTTATTCTTAGTGAACTTAAAATCTGAGGGGAATCCATGAAGCTTGTAACACTTGTCTACTGTGTGCCCAGACTTCTTACAGTACTTGCAGAATAGCATGGATTTCTTAGAATCAAAATTCACTCTTTGAGGATAATTTCTGAAGTTATTAACTTGAGAGGAACCAATCTGAGGAGCAGGAGAGTGGGCTAGGAATGAGGCTGAATCAGAAGAGAACATAGGGGAATCAGATTTGATCTCTCTCTGCTTTTCATCTCTGATCAAAATAGAGTATGCCTTTGCAACTAATGGTACTGGACTCATCATCAGGATGTTGCTCCGCATAGTAGCATATGTATCATTCAACCCAGACAAAAATTGAACAAGTTGTTGTCCCTCAATAAACTCAGGCAAGGCACCACAAGTGCAAGGCCTACCAAAAGTACAGTTACCAATTTCATCCCAATAACCCTTCAACTTTGTAAAAAACATAGCTATATCAGAAGATCCATGTGTAGTGGATGCTATGGCTCTTTGAATACTATAGTATTGAGAGGTATTTGCAATACCATACCTCTCCTCTAGATTATCCCAAGCCTCCTTAGTAGTTTTGTAATACAATAAAGTCTTGGATATGTCCTTAGATAATGCATTCATAATCCAAGATTTAACCATGTTATTGCATCTCCCCCAATGAGGATAGAGTGCTGAGGTAGGTGCAGGTTTGGGTAGGGAACCATTGATAACTTTGAGTTTGTTTTTAGCTGAGAGTGAGATAATCATACTCTACATACCCTATCCTAGCAAAAGGAACAGAGACTAACACTGTACCCGAAGTATCAGAAGGGTGAAGATATAAAGGATGAAAAGAATCGAGATTAGGGTTTAAATTTGTGTTTGGAGGTTCAGGCACAATAGGTGTTTCAGAATCAATAGCCATGATTATGAAAAAATCATAAGGAAAACAACAATTCACACAAAATATCTATCAGAATATGCAAAGATTGAGAAGTAATGTCACCAATTGTGCGAGAAACCCCTAAAATATGTTGATGGCGCGAAGCTTGAAATTTCAAACAAACTTTGCATCAACAACACAAATTGAAGACAAAATTGACATTAATACTGAAAACCGCAGCTCTGACGAACAAAAATCACCAAAATTTGCAGAAATCGACGGTGCAACAAAAAATGTTCTAGATCAGAAAATCGAACAATAGAAACGTAGTTCCTCCCGGAATTAACCAGGTTTGCTCTGATACCATGTTAAAATCAAAGAAAATGAAAGAAATCAAACCAAATTTAGCAAGGTGAGACCTAGAATGTTCGAGAGAAAAAGACGACATAGAGAAAGATATTTCTCATTCTCTTCTGTAAGAACAAAATTGGTCTAGTAATTACAATCATCTAACTATTTATAGTATGGGCCTGTAATGTTACTACAACAGAATAAATAATTGGGCCTTATAGTATGGGCCTGTACATAAAAAAGAAAACAGAACTAAGTTAGGCCTTCATCTACTCTAACAAAATCGAACTGAAATAAGTTCGGTTCAGTTCGGTTTTCTGATTCAGTTTGGTTTATTTCGAATCGATTTTCGATTTGAACATTATTATATTGGGCTCTTTCTATATAATAATTGGACTGGCGAATTTATTGGTTTTCTTTCAAAATTTCGGCTTCTTTTGTCGCTTGAATGTGACAAATCATAAATTTGGTTTGTTATTTTTATAAATTTGATTTGCCAAATACTATTGTTCAAGAAGGAGAGAAATATAACAAAAGATAAGCTTACCTGGACAGCAACAAGAAATCCGACGACAACGAAAACTGATGGAGCACCACTGGTACAAGCATATCAATGGCGATAGAGAGGCACAGTTGAAGCTTGAAGAACCCTAGTGGCAACTCAGAAAAAAATGGTAAGTATTGGTAGAGTTAAAAGTCATAAGGAATGAGAAATTAGGAATAGCCGATTGGGTTACTTATTTGGTTTGGGTCTTTGATAGACTTCAAAATTGGGCCTATATTATTACCTATGGGCTTAGCCTATATATAACTTGAAAAATCTATCTGCTAATAATTCGGTTTTTCGGTTGGCCGAACCAAATAAATTAATAATCAACAACCGAACTGAAAAATTGAAATTTTAAAATTTTAAACTGAAATCGACTGAAAAAACCGAATAACCGAAACCGAAATAAAAATATTTTCGATTCGGTCGATTTCTTCGGTTCTGACCGAAATATGCCACCCTAACGTCAACGGTCAATTTTCCAGGTAAGACATAATCTTGTTCATTTTAATTATATACCTTATAGATATATTACTATTTAAAACTCTGATTACATGAATATGAGAAATTGAAAATTAGCACTTTAAAAGGTTTTGGAGGCGCATAGTTCTATATAAGAATTCACAAAAATTGAACATAACTTAATAGAATTCTCATAAACAATTGAGGTTTCGAGTTTAAAAAGGTATGTCTTTTCTTGTTAGCGACTTAGATATGTTTTTGTGCTCGACTTGATGTTATTTCAGATGTCTATTCAAAAAAGGCTATTTTAGCGGCTCTATTAATTTGCACCAAGTGTACAAGTACTGTTATTCTTTTACTTTTATTATTTACTTTTTTCTTTTATTGTTTAGGAACATAACTAGCGTATCTTCTTGATCAATAAATTGTTATGCATTCAAGTAACTTTGTGATAGTATCAAGACATTAACTCTATTGATTGCTATGGTACGAAATAGAAAACGTTCAATGTTTGAGCTTTAAATATTAATTAATAGATCTGACGATTTATGTCGCGTCAATAAAAGGATTTTTTTTATTTTCTTTTGATTTTTCGACATTCTGTGACTAGATCCTCAAATGACATATTTGTACCAATTTTTTGTCTTTATAAGGTTGCAGACATGTTTACAGAAAAAGAGTTAGAAAACTTCATGGGTGTGTTAAAGAGAGGATCGGACTATGTCGAGATCGAATGTGGCTGTACTGTTACCAAATTTGGTGACACAAATGGAAAGCTCAGAATTTTCCCAGACGGGAGGCTTGAAATTGATTGTCAATGCTATCGTGGTTGCCCACAAGGTCCTATTTATTTTTCATTATTATTATTATTTCATAGATTTTTTTTCCACCTAGTTAACAAGGAGCCGAAAACGTCCCACTAACGGATCTATACTAGACACAACGGTTCATGAACAGAATCCAATACGTTTAGCTCAAACTATATGTGTGTTAGAAAAATATTGACACATCTATTAAAGAGCAGAATTCTCTGACTTTAAATCTTGAATTCACCACTAAACTAAGCGAAAAAGGGATTCGATACCATGTATTATAGTTTGAATTATAGCCTCTTATTTATTGAATTGTCCCCCTAGAAAACTTGTTTCTTTGGTTCTTTTGGCAGTGAAATTATCACCAATTGAGTTTGCAAAACATGCTGGGAGGAAGACGGCAATTCAGAATTGGAAAAGCCAAATTTGGGTAAATAATAAGGAAGGGCGAAGAGAAAAATTGTGGAAGACATGTTTGTTGAAGTATCACACCGATACATTCCGTAGGCCTCTTCGTGGCCAAATCATACATCGTGATGAGTTCATTTGCTGCACTAATTGTAACAAAGAACGTCGATTTCTTCTACGGACTAAAGAAGAATGCAGGATTTATCATGATGCTGTTGCTAACAAGGATTGGAAATGCTCTGATATGCCTCACAAAAGGTAATATTAATTCCCGATTTCTTGTGTTATAGTATTAGTGTCTTTTAATATGTTGTAACAGGTAATCTGCTTTATTTGTTCAGTTTGTTTGTTTTTATGTTATGTGAAATAGGTTTACTATTAGTTGGTAATAACTAGAAAATATATACTACTTCAATGGCTAAATAGATTATTGAAAAAGTGACAATCAATTGATAAAATAATGCTTGGAACTATATATCGTACAGTGACATAGAAGATACATGCTTGTAGCTTGTACTTGATGTGGGTAATCTTTCAGCCTTAGAACAGCAATTCAGCTCTTGAATGATTCGTTTCTTGATTATTTTTCATAATCAAAGAAACATATTACCAGCATTTTCTGATTAATTGATTATCTGTTACAAATATTCAAACAAAATCACACATGCACATAACCTACATGCATTTCGGATATATAGGACATGAGATACAACTGGTTTAGGCGTATAATAACTGATACCTTGGATTTGTGAGATAAAGAGGTGTTTTAATTGAAGAGTTTACATTGATATTCGAACAAATCAAATTACTTTACTAACAACACTGTGTGTGTGTGTGTGTGTGTGTTTTTTTCTTTCCAGAATGAGTTGCAATGATGCTGAAGAAAGAGAAAGTAGAAAAGCATGCAGGGCTTGTCCCAGAACTGCTAAATGCAATGGTTGCGTGAGGTGTGTTTGCTTTGGTTGTAGCATGTGCAAATTCGAGGACTGCAATTGCCGTGCATGTGTTGACTTTCTTAAGAACATTTGATGTTAGACGACTACCTGCTCTTTTGCTTGTATACAACGTCTCATAGTGTGGATTCATATAGCCGATTCAAGTTGTTTGAGATTGAGGCGTTGTATACAACATTACCTTTTAAGATTTTATAGATTTTATGATTTTTATGAGATTGGTCCAAAATTAGATTATTATATATATCTATTAATAGCAAAAAGAGAAATGTAATCGGGATGGTCCAATATCCAGAAACATTCAAACGTGACCAAAGGTGTGAAATGCAACATTCTCTTAACGGACAAACGGTATTTCTTCTCAGTTGTTTCATAGTTTGAGTACAACTTAAATAAATAGTTTATTAGACATTTCTTATTTAAACGAAAAATGAGATAGAGAAAGAGAACTGATAACTAGCTTAAATAGCTAATAAACTGCGGTATATATAACAAGAGACATCTAGGAGCTGATAATCTGTGTAAAACAAAGTTAAACAAGAAATAAATAAATTGACACAGAGCTGACATGCGTTCAACTGGTTTCTTTTTCATTTTCAGCTCTTTACTGGTACAAGTTTACAACAAGTCTAACCCCATCCTACTTGTTTCTTTTCTTCCAAAAATTATACGAGTTCGCCTACAAAAGGGACCAACAAACTTTTTAGTCTACACTTTGCATTTTCCAGGAGTACAAAGGACAAACATACAAAAGAATATCCACAACAAAACCAACAGATATAGAACAGGAAGGCTTGAAACTCTATGCAAACTGTGCAGAATCCTCGAGCCTTTTTCACCAAGGACTGCTCAACTTCACAGCTAAATAATATGTATCTGAATGAGGTCTTGGAGCACATACTACGACGCCAGTTGCACAAGATGTACCAGCGAGCAACATGAATGCACATGCTATGACTAACTAACATACTAATATTTGATCTGGTCAGTCAGCGACACACAGTCAATGTAAGATGTAAAAGATGCCATCTTTACTGCATTCCTCCACAAATTTGAAGATACATTCAGCATTATTCAAGATAGCTGAATATTCGTGTAGCCTGCATTCTGTTGGGCACCATAACTTCGATTCCGGCCTTTGCCTCTTCGAGAATTAGAAATGTTAGCAGCTAAAGAGTTGCCAAGAATTCCTAATGCATTAGCTCCCAGTAACTTCAAGCCAAGACTTTTAAACAAATATGACAATTTACAATCATTTCCACCCTTCACCAACTGCAACTCAACCGCCTGCTCACGAGACACAACCGTATAAAGCTGCAATGGTTGATTTAATAAATGCTGAGGCATATTATCGGCCTCCTTGCCACAAGACAGTTCTGCATTAAGTTCATCATTGAATTTTGCAAAAGTAACTCTCATGAGTCCTAAAGATTTAGAATCATAGGTCGAAGGATCAAATACAAACAAGAAGTCCTCGAATGCTAGATCTGGCCTCTTGAACAACTCTTCCAATACATCATTGCTTGGTCCGACATTCTTTGGTACAGTTTTCCTTGGATTGTTTTGCCTCCCTTTCATGGATTGGGAAATGCGAGAAGCTTCTCTTAAGCCACTCAAATAGGCGCCATGCATGGTGGCTGGATGTTGTCGAATTGTAGCCTCTCCAGCAAAAAACAGCCGACCTTCAAGATTTTCTGCGAGTACGTCGTAATCACTGCCAGAAGACTGAACGCGAACATGTGAATATGATCCAAACGAAAAGGGATCACTTCCCCACCTTGTACATATGGATTGTATAGGATCAGGCACGTTTATGCCTTTTGGCTCATAGATGCCTGTCAACGCAGCCAGATGAATATGAGACCAGATTTCATGTTCTTCCTCAAAGAACAAAAACAGGGAAAAGAAAATTAAATCTATCTAGTCCTGCATAAAGATGGACGATACATCCGCAAGGAGATCGCCAAGTGGTTGAGACATGGGAATAAGGCTGGAATACCAACTAAACACTTGGTATGAACCCATCCGCTCCAGCCTAAGTGAGCAGGATCTTTTTCTTTTTTGGATGTTATTGAGCAGGATTACCTGGGAAACCTGCTGCTTGTAAGCTGGATGAGCTGTCTGGTGGATTAGTCAAGGTGCTCGTCGGCTGACCCAGACACCACCGATAGAAAAATATAAAAATACAAAAAAGAAGATGATACCTTTGAGAATGCTCATAACTCGATTAATTAAAGTGGCTGGCTCTGTGGATTCAAAAAGTTGAGCAGCATCACCAGCAACAAGTGCAATAAGAACTGGACCCCCAGAAACAGTATGATAACTGTAAAATAAGAAGAACTCTCCTCGTCTATGGCTATAATGGTTGAGGCAACCAAAGGTATCCAAGTCTTCCCCCCAAAAAACATGAGGGAATACCATGGCAACCTTATTCAGCAACCCAAATCCTAGCCTATCAATAGCTTCAAGCTTCTTCTCAGGTAACTCTGGTTCAAATCTAATTAATTTTCTTTTTAGTACCCCAAGAGGAACAGTACAGAGGACCATGTCTGCCTGAAAAACTTGGCCCCCAGCGATGACCTCTACTCCTTCATTTCCATACTTTATTGTCTGAACAGTCTTGCCATAAAATATAGGAACTCCTTTACACAGTGCTCTGATTATACCCCAATTTCCACCAGCAAGAAAACAATGATCACCGCCCATTTCATAAGGATCATCCTGATCCCAATAGGCAGCAGAGAGTTTTGAGAGGCATCCAGCATTTGCATATTCCAAGTTTGCAAAATGCCAATCCAGAAGTTGCCGCTCCTCTGTAGTTTTAGCCACAGCGTATAGTTGTCTAAGCATCTCCAAAACGGAGCCCAACGAGATATCATTAGCCAATCCACTTACTATTTTTCTTAGCTCGGTAGCTTTATCTAGTAGCTTATTGAAAATGAGTTCAATTCTGGAATCAATTTCTGCATCAACAGGAGCTCCATCAGGCTTGTATAAAGGACACTTATCTCTAACTTTATGAAGCGGAATGGAAAGTTGTCTAGCCAAAACTCCCAAAGGATTTGCATGGATACCAGTTATGACACTGCCACCAAGATCCACAGCAGCAAACTTGCTCTTCCGCCCCATTTTCTGAGTATAAACTCTCCCTCCGGGTCGGTTCCTACCTTCAAGGATAACCACCTTGAATCCAAATGACATCAGTTGCCTTGCTGCAGCTAAACCAGCGAGTCCAGCACCAACAATAATTACAGACCCTTCACTAGGTTCCTCGGGAATAAGAGATACAATTGACGGTGAAACCCCAAAATTTATATACCCGTTATGCAAAAGAAAGTCATATGCTACGGCCACCAGATGATCATACTCGGCACTTACAGTTTCCCTTATCTTTCCTTTGGACAGCCAAATATGCACATTCTCTCTCCATTTTGCAAGGATATGGTTTCTCACAACAATGTAATCATTTTGCTCTTTCCCGTCCAGTTCACTTACGACTCCAGCCTTTCTTTCTTCTTCAAGAAGGTCATCGATGGGGAAGCCCAAAGAAATAGCAATCATGGCCTCTATTTCAGTTTCTTTCTCCAAATCTTTCTTTGTTCTATTCCTCTTCCTCACAGAGCCACCCAACTGCTCCTCTATCAACTCATCCATCAAATTCTCATTATAATTCCTTGAAGCTACCCTCATTCTGACAGGTCTCTTTGAGATCGAACCCTGTGATTTTGGGGTCTCCATTTTCTTTCCTTTTTTCTTTTCTTCCAAGCTCTAAATGATGGATCCAATTCGAAAACAAATGGATCTTTTAGCCTATTATGGCTTCAGATATCATGAATTTTAGCGGTGAATGTGAATTCAACCTAATTATCGGTCCATATTTACTTCAAAGTTCAACTGTCTGGGTAATTTGCTATCAACATATCAATTTAGTTCAGTCTTGAGCAATCTCGGCAAGGTAAAAGAAATTTTCCAGAAAAAGGGGGTGTTAAAAGTTGACCATTTACTACTAAAAGAGGCAGTCGTTTTGTGGAAGGACCGAAGGAGTAATAAAGTACTGCATCTCAATTCCCAATTCAAACTATACTATGGCATACAGGGATTAGGGTTTTTGTCTCGTGAGGAACAGTGAGGAGGAGGAGAGGGAAAGAGCAGGAATGAAAAAGGGGAACTTACAGCTTGATTCAGGCGGAGAGAAGCAAAGATTGACAGCAGAGAGCTTTACTCCGGCGACATTTGAAATTGGCGGGCCAAAATCATTCATCGGCATTAGGGTCCGAATTTAAAACTCCATTCATTTGTTATTTTCGGCCCAAGTGCACAAACCCATATTTTTTAGAGGAATTTACATAGAATATGACCTTTCTACAACTGCTTTGATAAAATTACATATATACAATTTATTTTAAAATTTACAACTTTTCATATTCTTAATATCTATCTTAATATTCTCTCACCTAAAATGTCCTAATGTCTCTCTTACAATTTTCTCTCATCTAAAAATATCTATCATATTAATTTTTTCCTAATTTCTCCATTAATATATTGTATATTTCTTGTATGAATTATATGTTATATAATATATATATATATATATATATATATATATATATCATGTATATATATACATGTGTATATTAAAAAATATACAATATTATATTATAAGAGAACTTGGGCGAAACAAGGTTTTGCGTTGACAGAGAGGTGAAGAAGAATCAAATTTGGGGGAATCCTTTGAGATTTTTGGATGGTGTATAGCATAGGGGTTCTAATAGAGAGAAATAATTTCGTAAAAAAAATTTAAAACTAAAAAAGGCTTTCTTTTGGTAAGGAATATGATTTGATTAATGCATAATACAAGGGGATATGATTTGATTGATGCATAATACACGAATGATTAAGGCAAGTGGGTTTTTATAGTGGTAATCAATATTAATAAATTGGAGAAATTTTAGGGAAAAATAAGGATACGTTTCCAAATAGGATTCCTCATTAAAAGGAATCTACCATATTTTTAGAGTGTATCTTTTATATTTTGTTGTAGAATTTGTAGTTCTAATATAAGTAGATTATAAAATATTTTATAAATTCATAAGTAACAACAAAAATTTATAGTCGAAATTTATAAACATTTTAAAGTTTAGCCCTCTCCGGGTCTTAGTTAGGATCTGGCAGTTCAAAACTTCAGACTCAAAGGTCTGAAATAAAAAAAAGAGAGAATAAGAAGGCAAAGGAGGAGGAAAGATGAAGAGCAATAGTCTAAAGGTGCCAAATCTTGCTAGACTTATAGCATGTTTGGTCAAGCTTCTCCAATTTTGAAAAGCTTGGTCAAAACTTCAATTTTGAAAGATATTTCTTGCCTATGAGCTTAATTTTAAGTTGCTCGTGGACGAGCAAAAGTTTAAGTGTGGGGTGGTGATAAAGGATGAAAAGTGCATGTTTTGAGTGTGTTTGTGTGTTATGCCCTGTGTGAATTGCAGGAGTTTACACCGCTTTTGAAGTGAAAATATGTTCAGTACGTGTTTCTTATGTGTAGGAACAAACTTATGCGGAAAAGGATCAAATAGGAGAAAAATTGGTGAAAAAAAGCTGACCAGAAAAGTCGCAGACAGCGAAGTGAGGTTCGCTTCACCAGACCGGGACCAGAGCAGAAGAAATCAGAAACGTCCCGGACAGCGAAGCGAGGTTCACTTCGCCAGACCGGGACCGGAGCAAAAGAAACCAGCTTCTCCAATCCAAAATAGAAAAATAAAAATTCGCCCCATAGAACCCTAGTCGCTATAAATATATCCTAACACGTGCTTCTGAGGGAGAAACACTACTTTGGAGGGAGAGAAGACTTTGGAGAGGCAAGAACGCGCTTGGAGAGGAGAAGGATTCAACTTTACGTGTTTTCCTCTTTCTTCCTATTTTCCATTGCTATGAATTCTAGTCTTGTATTTGTGCAAACAACTTATGAGTAGCTAAATTCTCATCTAGGGTTTGATGGAACCTATTGAAGGATGATTTTTCCACTGCGTTTAATATGCATTTGCCATTTACTTTTCTATACTTGTTCAACTATTATATTATTGTTGTTGGTTGAAGGGCCTCAATTGACTGTGCCTATTTAGTGTGTACTGCTCGAGAGAAAGGATGCATTTAGGTAGTTGTTGAACAACAGCACTCTTAACGTATTTGAGAGATCAATACGGAGGATTTAAAGGCGGGATTAGAGATGACAAAACCTTGGTGCGATCATAGTGAGCGGTGAATTAGTGCCAACTAGCGTAGTTTGAGAGAATACGTATAGTAAATTGTGGTAGTTTCTTGAGAGAGAGCAACGACACTTAAAGTACTCACGATCGGTAGAGAATACTTGGGCGAATTTATAAGAAACGTAGAGGGGGGGATTCCAACAATAGGGAATATCAAATCCCTAGACTTTTCCAATCTTGTCTACAATATTTTCTTTGTTAGTAATAAAATTACAGCTTTCTAAATACCTTGCTCTTAGTTAGTAAACACTCAGACCATTATTTAATATTTTTGAAGGTTGATTACTTGAATTCTTGCGAAACTAGTGGTTATGATTAGTAGGTTACTTTCCTATGGGATTCGACTCCGGACTTGTAAATCAGATTATATTTGCAACGACTTCTAGACCTCTTAGGAAGCATAGTTGGGTGTGATCAAATTTTAGCGTCGTTGCCGGGGAATTAACAGTATTATTAATTATAGCAAGAAGAATTTCTAGGATTCTTAGTTTAGTCAACTTTCTTGACTTTAGTTTCATTACATTGAAATTCTAACGTTTGTTGTCTTGTGCATTACAGGTACATGCCTAGAAACTACTCGAGAACTGGTGAAATGTTTGAAGCATTACCGAACCCTGAGAAAGCTTTCAAGACATTAAATCGTGCGAACATGAAAGACAAACAACAACAGTACCCAAGAGAACAAATTGAACTAGACATGGGTGACGTCATAAACAATCAAAACAATAGTAACAATGCGAATGACCCGAACAATCAGGCTGTGGTACCTATTGTTGCAGAAGCATCCTTGTATGATTGGGCACAACCCACCGCTAAAAATCTGGCAACCGCAATTGCAGTCCCTCAAATACAAGCAAAATCATTTCAAATCACAAACAACATGCTATATTTGTTGCAGAACAATGGTTTGTTCTCGGGGTCTTACATTGAAGATCCTCAGCAACATCTGAAAAAGTACTTGTCGATTTGTGCCACACAAAGGCAACCAAATGTGACACCGGAAGCAATAAGGTTGTTGTTGTTTTCATTCTCAGTGATGGGAGAGGCTCAGACTTGGCTCAATTCGCTCCCCATAAACTCCATCACTACTTGGGAGGAATTAGTCAAGCAGTTTTTGAATAAATTCTACCCACCCAATAGGACTGCCAAGCAAGTTGATGAGATATTGAGCATTAGGCAGAAACCAGCTGAAACATTGCAAGAGGCGTGGGAGAGATTCTAAGGAATGCTGGTTAAGTGTCCACACCATGGCATTCCGTATCAGATGTTGGGACATAGGTCTTACATGGGGTTGGCAGACAGCTTGAAGGCCAACGTTGATGCTTCAGTAGGTGGAGCATTTTTTAGCAAATCATTCAGAGAGTGTAAGGTTTTGCTTGATAAATGGCTCAAAACTCAGGATGGATGACAAGGGACTCTACAATCACTCCGCTAGTTCACTCAGTAGCTCTAGACCCAAACAAATCCATGGTTGAGAATATGGCTATTATGATGACGCAATTGAGTATCCTCACCAAAAAAGATTAATGAGTCGGTCCAAAAGCAAGTGCACATAGCTAACACGAAAAATGGAGGATTACGCACACCATGCATTAACCAACCATATGTATGCTCGTGGAGTGTTGAGAGTGACAATCAGAACTATCAAGAGAATATGAACTATGTGGGAAATTATGGAGGCCAGAGGCAAGGTGGTCAGAATTGGGGGCAGCAGAATCAACAGTATAGACCAGCACAACAACAGTACAATAACAGCAACAATCTTGGAGTTATGCGACCATAGAGTCAAGTTGTGCCTTACCAAAGGCAACAATAATACAATCAGCAAAATTAGCAGCTAGCTTATCAACAGCCTCAACAAAAGATAGTGAGACAAGATGATGGGTTGTCTGAAATTAAAGAAATGTTGCAACAATTGATTGGGTCCAATGTAAAAATGGAAGAGAAGGCTGAAGCACATGACTCGGTGATAAAAGGCATTGAGATTCAATTGGGGAAGATATCTATGGCTCTAAATAATCATCCTCACTGGGACGTTACTTGCGGACACACATGTCAATCTGAAAGAGCAGGGCCCAAAGTAGTTGATGGCGGTGAGTTTGAGAAACGGTAGCGATCTTGATCTAGAGCAATTGAGGTAGATGAGTCAACTAAGTTAACAGAAGTAAGAGTGTAGCTAGCCTAGGAGGAACTAACAAAAGAGAAATAGGTTGCAAAGGAGACTGAGAAAATGCAAGAGAAAGCAATAGAAAAAGTGCCTGAGAAGGATCTAACTCAAATCACAGGAAAGAAGCGACCACCAACACCCTTCTCGCAGAGGTTGGCCAAATATCATAAGGATGAGTAATATAAGAAATTCATGGAGATGTTGAAGCAGATTCGGGTGAACATTCCATTGATTGATGCCTTGAGGGAGATGCCCGATTATGCAAAAATGATGAAGGAATTGATGTCTCGCAAGTTTGACTTTCAAGACTTGGAAACTGTGACACTGACTCATACCTGTAGTATTGTCATGACAAGATCTATAACGGAGAAGTTATGCAACCCAGGGAGTTTCATAATTCCGTGCACCATAAGCAACTATGCTTTTGCCAAAGCATTGTGTGATTTGGGGGCGAGCATAAACCCGATGCCAATGTCTATCTATAAAAGGTTAGGCATTGGAAGGGCAAGACCCACATCCATATTACTACAGCTAGCCGACCGAACGGTGAAGAGGCCATCAGGTATACTTGATGATGTACTTGTGCAGGTTGAAAAGTTTGTGTTTCCGGTAGATGTTGTCATTCTGGGCTGTCAGGTTGATGAAGAGATTCCCATAATTTTGGGAAGGACATTCTTGGCCACAGGAAGAGCTCTGATTGATTGTGAAATTAGGGAGCTAAAGATGAGACTGAACAATGAAGAAATAACGCTCAATGTGCAGAAGTCTATACGGTGACCTAGTAAGTTTGCTAACTGCTCTCTGATTGAAGTTGTGGATGTGATTCTGGAGGAGGAAGATGAGGCACTGAACATATAAGACCCATTAGCAGCCTGCCTGATGAACTTAGAAGAGGTAGATGGTGAGGACTTGGCGGAATGGAATTTGGCCCTTGAATGCCAAGGGTACTAGAAAAGAGAGCTCTGATTCGAGACTTTACACTTAGAAGAAAGAAAGACCCCTCCGTCTAAGCCATCAATTGAAGATCCACCTCAGTTGGAGATAAAACCATTATCGTCTCACCTCAGGTATGCTTTCTTATGACCTAGTTTGACATTACCTATTATTATCTAATCTGGTTTGCTAAATGTGCAGGTAGAACAACTTTGCAGGTTCTGAAGGAATGCAAGACTGGAATTGGGTGGACCACTACAGACATAAAGGGTATTAGCCCAACGTTTGTATGCATAAGATTCTACTGGAAGATGGGCACAAACCTTCCAAAGAACATCAAAGAAGGCTGAACCCTAACATGGAAGAAGTTGTGAAGAAAGAAGTGATCAAGTGGTTAGATGCGGGAATAATCTTTCCCATCTCTGACAGCAACTGGGTCAGCCCAGTTTAATGTGTGCCAAAGAAGGGTGGAATGCTGTAGTGCAAAACGAGAACAACGAGTTGATCTCAACAAGGACAGTCACGGGATGATGAATCTGTACGGATTACATAGGGTTGAACAAGGCCACCCGAAAAAACCATTTCCCGCTGCCATTCATTGATCATATGTTAGATAGATTGGCTGGGAGGTCCCACTTTTACTTTCTGAATAGATACTCGGGGTATAACCAGATCTCTATTTCCCCGGGGGATAGAGAGAAAATGTTGTTCACCTGTTCATATGGCATCTGTGCCTTTCAGAGAATGTCGTTTGGACTATGCAATGCGTCTGCCACATTCCAAAGGTGCATGATGGCCATATTCACAGATATGGTAGAAGAAATAATAGAGGTTTTCATGGATGACTTCTTAGTGGTGGGGAACTCATTCGATGACTGTTTTATCAATATAAAAAGAGTATTGAAGAGGTGTATGGAGACTAATCTAGTATGAGCTGGGAAAAGTGCCATTTCATGGTACAGGAAGGTATAGTCTTGGGACACCTAGTGTCAAGTAAGGGCATTGAGGTAGACCGTGCTAAGGTTTATGTAATTGAGAAGTTTCCTCCACTCACTCCCGTCAAGGCCATAAGAAGTTTCCTTGGTCATGCCGACTTCTACATGCGGTTTATAAAAGATTTTCTAAAATCGCTAACCCTTTGTGTAAATTGCTTGAAAAAGATCACTCCTTTGTGTTTTCTAATGACTGCATTTTTGAGAAATTGAAGAAGAGGCGGGTGACTGCACCAATCATAGTGGCACTTGACTGGGAGCAACCTTTTGAGCTGATGTCTGATGCAAGCGACTATGATGTCGGGGCAGTTCTTGGGCAACGAAAAGATAAAGTCATGCATCCAATCTACTATGCAAGTAGAACCTTGAGTGGTGCTCAACTAAATTACA
The DNA here is from genome assembly GCF_001879085.1 of Nicotiana attenuata. NCBI lineage: Eukaryota > Viridiplantae > Streptophyta > Magnoliopsida > Solanales > Solanaceae > Nicotiana > Nicotiana attenuata. The sequence continues at coordinate 29,562,153 of NC_031989.1, forward strand.
CAGTGACCGAGAAGGAGATGCTAGCAGTGGTGTTCGCATTTGACAAAATCAAGCCATACCTGATAGACTCAAAGGTACTTATTTATACTGACCATGCTGCTCTCAAGTACCTAATTGAGAAGAAGGAGTCAAAGCTGCGCCTGATTTGATGGGTGCTACTGCTGCAAGAATTTGACTTGGAAATCCGTGACCGAAAAGGAACGGAGAACCAAGTGGATGATCACTTGTCTAGGCTAGAAGGAGCAGAGAAGAAGGTTGAAGTGGAAGAGATTGTGGAAAATTTCCCGGATGAACAACTGTTGGCCACGAGCCTTGAGGTAGTGCCATGGTATGCAGACATTGCAAACTACCTGGCTAGTGGTATTGTCCCCTATGACCTTTCCTTTGTTCAAAACAAAATTTTCTTCCGTGACTGTCGCATGTATTATTTGGATGAGCCTTATCTGTTCGGGATTTGTATTGATAACATGATCCGGAGATGTATCCCCGAGACAGACCAATCTTCTATTTTGTAGGCTTGTCACGCATCCCCATATGGTGGCCATTTCAGGGGAGTAAGGACAGCCGCGAAAGTGTTGGAGTCGAGCTTCTATTGGCCGACATTGTTCAAAGATGCACACCTCTGGGTGAAGAGTTGTGATGAATGCCAACGGACCAGGAATATTTCTCCCCAACATGAGATGCACATGAACCCAATTCAGGAGGTGGAAGTGTTTGATATATGGGGAATCGATTTCATGGGGCCTTTTGTCAGCTCATATGGAAACAAGTACATACTTGTAGCTATGGACTATGTGTCAAAATGGGTGGAAGCAGCGACACTCCCTACAAATGATGCAAAGGGAGTAATTGGTTTTTTGAGAAAGAATATATTCACCCGGTTTGGCACCCCAAGGGCAATAATCAGTGATGGAGGCATTCACTTCTACAATCGAGCATTCGCAAAGTTGTTAGAAAACTATGGTGTTCGCCACAAGTTTGCCACCCCATATCATCCACAAACAAACGGGCAAGTGGAGGTGTCGAATAGAGAAATAAAGAGTGTGTTAACAAAGACTGTGAATGCTACAAGAATGTATTGGGCAAAAAAATTAGATGATGCACTCTGGGCCTATCCCGCTTTTAAAACTCCAATTGGCATGTCTCCATATAAACTGGTGTTTGGGAAAGCATGTCACTTACCCGTGGAGATGGAGCATGGAGCTTTGTGGGCATTGAGTCAGCTGAATCTCGATATAGAAATAGCGGGTACAAGTAGAGTCACAGAGTTGCACGAGCTTGATGAGTTTCGTTACCAAGATTTTGAGAGCACAAGGCTACATAAGGAGAGAATGAAGATGATGCATGATAAAAATATTCTTGAGCAAAATTTTAAACCTGGATACGTAGTGTTGCTATATAACTTAAGACTGAAATTATTTCCGGGTAAGCTGAAATCTAGATGGTCAGGACCAATTAAAGTAGTGCAGCTGCTCTCAAATGGAGTTGCAGAAATTGAGTCCGAGGATGGGACGAACATGTTTAGAGTGAATGGGCAATGTTTGAAATACTACGTTGGAATGAGTGAAGAAAAATCAGAAAAAGATGTGATACGATTGAACGAACCTCAATATGTGAGCGAAGTATAATCCCGAAAGTCTGCGTCGTGCCACGACGTTAAATCAGGCGCTTCGTGACCCATTGTAATATTGTAATTCTTCGTGCCGCGACGTTAAATCAAGCGCTTGTTGGGAGGCAACCCAATATTTTTGTTTTCATCTAGTTGTCACTTAGTCAAAAAAAAAGTGGGGAGGTAGCAGCGAAGCGAAGATCGCTTGCGAGACTGAGACCAAGAATGTTGAGGAGAAAACTTTTGGGGACAGCGAAGTGTGTCTCGCTTCGCGAGACCGGGACCAAAAGAGAAAGAAAAAGATATGAGGGGACAACGAAGTGCCCATGGCTTCGCGAGACCGGGACCGGGCACAACTTAACCAGGTAAAGGGGTGCGTATCCAGGTCACGCGTCGCGCTGTCCTGGCATGACCCCTGGTAACTTTGCATTTTTTTATTTTTTATTTTTCTGTTTTTACGTTAATTTTCCAAATAAAAATAATGATTAAAAAGAAGAGAAAAGCAACATATAAACATAAACTCTCTCTCTCTCACACACACACACACACACGCACGCACACACACACTCAAAACATAAACCCTCTCAGATTTCTTGTTTTTTCCCCATCGCCTCCTCCACCAGGTACGACCCCCTCCCCCTCTCAGTTTTTTCTTTCTTTCTTTTTCTTTATTTTTGTTCGTCTTTATTTCCCACCCACAGTCCCTACCGGTTATTTTCCTTAGGTTAGTTATTTTTTTGTTTTCTTTTTTTCTTTCTCTCTCTCTAGTTGTGTTGTTGTTTATGTGGTATGATGATTAATGAGATTTTTTTTGAATGGTGGAGCATATTTTTCTCTAAAATTTATTGGTGGTTATACATATTGAGGTGAAAAACTACAATTCTCACCACCTCACTCTAATTGGGAGGGCACACTATTGGCAAATTGAACCAATGAAGCTTAACAAAAGTTGTGCACATAAATAGTTTGATGAATTGCCCGAATGAGTTTTTTGGTAAGGTTTCGTGAATTCTGAGTAGCTAACCTAACTTTATTGGCAATACGGACATATCTTAAGTGTGGGGTGACCGTTGGGTGTCCTATGTACTTCAACTGTGCTCTTTTTAAGACAAGTGTCATCCGCGGCCAACTTAGGCATGGCTTACATGTTGCCTTACCCACATGTTGTTACATGGTGCTAATTAACATGGAATAAGTATAAAGCGTTTAATAGTGCTCGTAACTCTTCTTGTGCACATATGCTCAAATGTTGCGTGTGCGATACGACATACACCACTATGACTTGATGTGGCTAGAGTGAACTAATGTTGTTTCTTGGCTCTTTCCAGGTACTATGACCACCTCCAAGACACGGACAAGTAATCATGGTAAGGGTAACCTACCCTCAGAGAAGCCTTCCACTAAAACTGGGGCACGGGCTAAGCGTGCTACTGAGCTTCGAACAAAGACAAGGAACGATAGGGATGTACGAGATCTTTCTGAAGCAGTACCACAGAAAGTGTAGCACACACGCTCGTCTAGTTCGAGAGATGTTCCACTCCTAATTCGTGAAGGAGCTTTGAGGCTACCCAAGGCTAAGAAGCGCAAGATGGTTGATGTGAAAGGGCGAGGCAAAACTGTAGTCAATACGGAACCTGATCCTGAGGAGGACCAGTCCAATGAAGAGGAGTATGTAGAGGTTACCCTATCTAATGGTGATGATGAACCTAGTGAACCAGTGGATGATTCAATGTGGAATAAGATCTTTGTTAGCAAGAAGGTGATAAGTGGTGATTTTAACTACTTATTAGCGCCTTTTAGCTTTTGTTTTAGTCTAAAAGCATTGAATTGTGTTCCCGAAACTGATGAAATGTGCTAAATTGTAGGAATGTTAGAAGTTGGACTCCCGAGATGAAATCAGGCTCAAAAAGGAGTAATCTAAACTCAAGGCAATAAAAGGCACAGAAGCTCACAAAGCGCGGACCGCAGAATTTCATTTGCGGACGCAGATGATGAAGGAAAGCCCAGCAAACTTTGAGCATATTGCGGATCGCACATGAGTTGTGCGGCCGCAAAAGCTGGGCTAGGAACAAAGTTCAAAGAGTGTGCAAATTCCCAAGTTCCTAGTCCCTCAGAATTGCGGAACAAATGCCTTGCGGCCGCAGAAGTATAGGTGCGGACCGTAGAAGACCAAGTTGCGGGCACATTGATAAATCTGCGGACCGCAGAAATGATGCCTCACGGCCAATGTCAAGAATTGTGCGGCCGCAAAACATTCCGAGGAACAATTTTGTCCGAAATTGTAAGCTTTGTATAAATAGAAGAGTTTCACGAAATTAGGTCAAGTTTTGAATATTTGAAGTACTGTAGCCGTTTCTCTTTGCCTCTTTAGGCAACTTTAGCTTATTTTGGTGATTTAACATTGGATTTCTCTATTTTAATCCTTCAATATGAGTTTTATTATCTTTTCTTCTTTATTTTCTTCTACACCCACTATGAGTAGATAGATTTTTACCAGGGTTGTGACCCAACCCTAGTGTGTAAACCTTATGGGTGATTATTTTATGCTTGTTTATGAATGGTTGTTTGTTATTTAGCTAGGTTCATGCTTCAATTGTAGAATTAATGGTTGCAAATATTGATTCATGCCTATTTGACTTAGTCTCTTCTTGAGAAAGAGGGACCTAGTCTAGGTTAACTTAGCTAACAAGGAATTAGGTCAATTGAGAGATTGATTAACCCAATTAAAGGATTCAACCTAGAGATAGTTACAACCCGACTTGAGCTCTCAACTATTTTAGTAGATACTCTTTTGGACTTGAGAAAGCTAATTTGGGCAAAAACCACTCTCTGACCGAGAGGTATTGAGTTGGCAACGTAGTGTTGTAAGCTATAATACACCCCAGTCAATAAAACGAGCATAAAAGTCTTTATCTCATTAGTCAAACACCTGGGTCATGGTCACAGCCCTAGGACTTTTATATATTTGGAAACACCAAAAAAAAAAAAAAGCAATCATCTTTAGTTTTATATCTTTAGATTTGCAATTGTTAGCTTAATTTTAGAAGTAGAAACAACCCTATTTGTGGAAGTGCAATTTAGATACTTCACTTACTCATTCCGAATATATACTACTAACTCCCATCTTAGCTCCTTGTGGATTCGATCCCGACTCTTTATTGGATTTTATTATTGCAAACGACCGAGTCATACCTCTTTAGAGGCGTGGATTTGGATATGATTAGAAGGCGTGGCTACATTGGAAGACACTTAAAGGAAAGCAAGTCAACCCAGCTTTATTCGAGAGGCCGTTGAATTTTGAGGCCGTTAATTAGGAAATATTTCTTGCCGATCGTGCAGAAGATTGAAAGGTATGGTTGGACATGTTTTGCTCAAGGACCCGAGGGTGAGGCGAATGTGGCACTCGTACAGGAATTATATGTTAATTAGGATTTAGGACCCAGAAAAGGGTGATGATATTGTGTGGGTCCGCAGTCGTAAGGTTGACATCTCTCGATGTAATATAAGCATTACTGTATTCCATTCCAAGCTCATGATGAGTATTTACGGTAATTTAAGTAGCCAGACCAGCGCCACATGTTGCAGCTAATGTGTGACCCAATGACGGAGCCGTCGTGGACCAACACCAGAGGTCTGGGAAAGGGATGCATGACTAGGGAGACTAGGACTTGGTTGAACTGGGTGAGTAACAAGTTGATACCGACGACACATAAATCGATTATATATTGGGAGCATATGTTCTTGGTATACACATTGATGGCGAATATCTTCGTGAATCTTGGGTAGGTGATGCGGAGTTAGATGCGCCGAACACGAGGTAACCAGCAACTCAGCCTTTACTTTGTGCATACCTTGATCGCACTCTTGGCCAAATATAAGTTAGCTAGACCTGGAGATGATATTAGAGTTGGCACTGAAGGAGTATTGCATGATATATGTGATGTGTCGGACCCAAATGAGGAGCGGGTCCAGAGGATCAGTAAGGATATGCAGTTGACAGCGATAAAGAGTGAGATACACCAGTTGAGACTGGAGTTAGAGGCTCGAGATCGCACACTGGCTAATGCAGCAGAGTCTTGGGAGCACAGGATGCAGTCTCACTTTGCACACTTGATTGTTGTCTTTAAAGGTACCCTGCTGACCCATTCTATTGGTATGCAGACTAATGCAGAGGGGACCCACATCGTTGATTTGAGTTCTATTGATAGCACTATTGCGGAGGAGCCAGGACTGGCCACTGTGACTGTAGCGGGCGTGGGGAATGTTGGGACTGAGGTTCCTCCTATTGCGGAGGGCGAGCTGATCGATGAAGTTGACGTGCCTAGCGTCGCACTAGAGGATACGGGACCGAGGTTCACACCCGGTCCTTACCACGACCCGAGTGATTTTGAAGGAGTTTCTGACACCCGTTCTACTTTTGATGTTGCTTATTTGTATTTTTGTGATATTGTGTAACTGAGGACAGTGCACATTCTTCAGTGTGGGGTGGGGTGTCAGACTTCAATTTTTGTGGTATGTGCTTAATTGCTAGTGATACATTTTGAATTGCATGATCACTCTTATGGCCATTGTAATTATATAATTGTAGTAGTTTTTTTTTTTTTGTGGCTTAATCCCAGGTTGTCTTTAAACCATGTTTTCTTTCCCGAGGATGTCATTTTTCTTGAACCGGGTATTTTTAGGTATATTTTTTTTAAACTTTTAAAGAATTATGGACATTCCCCGATGATGGATTACCTAGACAGTTTTCTTGAGGGACTAAAGTCTAGAGAAAAATACATTTTTTTTCTGGTTGAACTGACAATGGAATTGGAAGAAGTTTGAGTAATTTGTGCTTTTTGACATGTTTTATATCGAGGCTTAAGTCTGGAGCATTTGAACTAAGAACTTTCTTCATGATCGTTATAATTACGTGCCTTGATAATATGTGTGGCTTTTTTTGACATCGAGGCTCATTTTTTTTACTCTTGTGATTAATTTTTGTGTGCTCAAATTTTATGATGACTGTGCTAGTTGCTTTAACTCGAGAGTCAGGTCCAAGCCGTCGTAAGTGGGTCATGTTCATTGTGTGAGGTGAGATTTTGGTGTACTCTATGCCATCCTTGCTAATCTAGAACTTGCCCCGTGTGTGAGTCAAAGCGAAATGATAAGTTTTGTAAGTTTGAGTAGTGATGTAGGCTTTCTTTGATTGACCATTTAGCTTATTTCCCTACCAGTGCTAATATTATCTGTAGTCACCCCTTTTGAGCCTGTAGACCTTTTCTTTGGTAACCACATTACGAGCCGGATCCCCTTTATTCTTAATCAAATCTTGTTGAACCTTTACCTCCGAAAGCACTTAAGTAACTAGAAGAGCAAAAAAAGAGATTAGGAAGATTTTGAGTGGAACCATAGAAAGGCCGAAAAGGTGCACTTGTGTACAAACAAAAAAAAGATACTAGCCAAAAATACCAAATTAAGGAGAGTGAAAAAAAGGAATAACAGCTCTATATCTTTGTCTGGGCCAGTAAATATCTATATGTTGATGTGCTTAATGAATAAGGGCCTACATGTGTATGGTTTCATGGCAAGACATTGAATTGGTTATGACAAGAAGTATTTAGAAGTGAAGTATAGTGTATTAAAGTACTTAGGAGGGTTAGTCACTATTTTCTCAAATTTATCCTACCCGTCTTTAGCCTACATTACAACCTATAAAGTCCTACTTGATCCTGGATGTTGCGAGCTTAAATTAGTAGAGACTTACACTACGGGCAAGCCTATGGTACGAGCTTTGGTGGCATAAGAGTTTCTTGTGAGAGTGAGCAATTTCTTTCAATATTTAAGTCCTTAAAATAAACTTGAACTTATATTGAGTGTGTGAACTACTTTCTTGTGGTTTATTGGTGAGGGCACATGATTTGCAAAGGATTAGTGCAGACCTTGATTTTTGAGTTGACACAAGGAGCGAGTCATGGTGTGAAATGCATTGGAGTCAAGTTTTAAGGCGAGCATGTTAGAAAGAGCCACATGAATATTTTTAAGTAATCGTGGCATGAGTTTAAAACTTGAGGAAATGTATGAAGAGTGCATATGTTGGGTTCTAAGCGTTGATATAAACCACTGTCATTGGTGTGATGTTTGAGTATGTTTTGAAAGATATTTCTTGCCTATGAGCTTAATTTTAAGTTGCTCGAGGACGAACAAGAATTTAAGTGTGGGGTGGTGATAAAGAATGAAAAGTGCATGTTTTGAGTGTGTTTGTGTGTTATACCTTGTGGGACTTGCGGGAGTTCACACCGCTTTTGAAGTTAAAATATGCTCATTACGTGTTTCTTATGTGTAGGAACAAACTTATGCGGAAAAGGATCAAATAGGAGAAAAATTGGTGAAAAAAAAAGCTGACCAGAAAAGTCTCAGACAACAAAGCGAGGTTCACTTCGCCAGACCGGGATCGGAGCAGAAGAAATCAGAAAAGTTTCGGACAGCGAAGCGAGGTTCACTTCGCTAGACCGAAATCGGAGCAGAAGAAACCAGCTTCTCCAATCCAAAATAGAAGAAGGAAACTCCGCCTCTTACAAACTCTAGTCGCTATAGATACATCCTAAAACGTGCTTTTAAGGGAGAGACACTACTTTGGATGGAGAGAAGACTTTGGAGAGGCAAGAACACACTTGGATCAAGGAGAAGGATTCAACTTCACGTGTTTTCCTCTTTCTTCCTATTTTCTATTGTTATGAATTCTAGTCTTGTATTTGTGCAAACAACTATGAATAGCTAAATTCTCATCTAGGGTTTGATGGAACCTATTGAAGGATGATTTTTCCACTGAGTTTGATATAATTTGCCATTTACTTTTCTGTACTTGTTCAACTATATTATTATTGTTGTTGGTTAAAGGGCCCACAATTGTTGTGCCTATTTAGTGTGTACTACTCGAGATAGAGTACATATTTAGGTAACTGTTGAACAACACCACTCCTAAAGTATTTGGGAGATCGATAAGGAGGGTTTAAAGGCGGGATTAGAGATAACAAAACTTTGGTGCGATCATAGTGCGCGGGAATTAGTGCCAGCTAGTGTAGTTCGAGAGAATACGTCTAGTAAATTGTGGTAGTTGCTCGAGAGAGAGATACCGCACTCAAAGTACTCACTATCGGTAGAGAATACTTGGGCGAATTCATAGGAAACGTAGCGGGAGAGGTTTCGAAAATAGGAGAAATCAAAACCCTAGACATTTCCAATCTTATCTATAACATTTGCTTTGTTAGTAATAAAATTACAGCTTTCTAAATACTTTTCTCTTAGTTAGTAACCACTCAAATCATTATTTAATATTTCTGAAGGTTGATTACTTGAATTCTTGCGAAACTAGTAGTTGTGATTAGTAGGTTAGTTCCTTGTAGGATTCGACTCCGGACTTGTAAATCGAATTATATTTGCAATGACCGCTAGACCTCTTAAGAGGCATAGTTGGGTGTGATCAATGCTATTTCAATAGGACCAACTTTGGGAAAAAGACAAGAATAATGGCCATTTATGTTTGAATAATTAACCTAAATAACCATCCATCCAACTGCTTAAACTAAAAATAGCAGTGCAGGTATATGATATGCATAATTTATGTATTATATATGTATAATTGTGTATAATCTATGTATATGACAAAAAAAGTAAACAATGAATATGACCGACTATTTGTGTAAAGATCTCTTTATGTCTTTTGCCAAGAGACAAGGTCTTGTGATTTTAAATGTAAAAGGCCCAAGCTTCTAGTTAGTTGCTTTTACATATGTTATTTAAAGTGGCTAAATTTCGATGACTTTTGAAACTTGGCTATTTTTCAACGACCAGTGGTAAATCTGGCTGGAGTTTGGAGCACTGGTGCTCCAGTCTCCCGCAAATTTTACAGGAGTTAGCAAAGTATACCGGTCCAGCATAATATGCTGGAGTTCGTACACAAATGCACCAGAACTCCCGTATATTATACTGGACCGGTCCCTGTTGCAGCAAAATAGTGGCTATTTTTCATTGACTTGATAAACGCTGGCTATTTTTCATTGACCAGTGTGAAAACTGGCTATACCAGGATATTTTAACTATTTAAAGCCTAGCCAAAAACTATTTAAATTTTAGTATGAATATGGCAACTTCGGACAAATCAGCGATGGTGTTGCTTCTTTTCGCACCTACTATTTCTTCTGAACTACTACAATAATCCATGTTTTTGTAACAACAATTTGCTTAATGAAACAATGGAAGCTCGAAAGCTAGTTTTTAGGATATTTAGGATTGTCGATTTCTAGAAACATTAACGGATGTAGGAATTTTTTTGTCGTATTTTTGCAAGTTTGATATTTTCAAATATGCTAGATATCAATGCCAGTCTTCAACTTCATCTTACATTATTTACGCTCTTTCCCTCTAAATTCTCTGTAGTTTTGGCACATACAGGCTTTATTGTGCCAAGCTTAACTTTACACCCCGAAGGTTTGAAGTTTGAAATAAAAATCAAACTTCTTTAGACCTTATGTCTTAACGTAAACTTCATTCAAACTTTAGAAATGAGGTATGAGATTTGAAATTCAATTTATTTCACTGAATAACAGTCGTATATATTGAGCTCGTAATGTGCATGTTGAAATATGATTTTGAGGCGACTAAACTTTCAATTTTTTTGATAAATTTCGATTATTCTTTAAAGATACACAAAACATTTATTTCAAATATCCTCATATTTACAATTCTAGTATTTCTATTATTCTCGGTGAATTATATGAAATAGTAATATGTACAATTTCATGTATGTGTAAATTTGGTGAAATTTTGTCCAGATTCATTGTTTTGATTAATCACTTTGGGGTGCGGTAAAAATGATATTATTATCTCCTCATTTTAGTTACACATTTAGTTAAGAATGTTTCAAAAAGAATTTCTAACTACGAGGATTAGAGAATGCCTAATTAAAATAGTAATGGTATGAGATTTGAACTCGTGCAGTTAGTTCGAATGATGGCTCTGTGGCCTTTGGGCTGTCAAGATAAGAATGTTTCAGATTGGAAACTATACCTTGATAAATTTCAACATTACATCCCTTTTTGTGCAATTGAACATTCTGGTTGGCAAGAATTCCCTTGAAATTTAGCTATCGCCCTATTGAACATATGGACTATTTTTTGCTTTACTTTGAATGACCTACTTATTTTTCAGGCCATCCTACTTGGTCAGCAGTCTGAAATTAAAAAATTCAATTAAAGATTACAGTAGAAAGTTTTATGTACTCTCTTTAATCGCATCTCATTCTACTACCTTTTGGTCTCATTTACCTATAATTTATAATCCAAATTAGTTTCCCATATGTTGTTTCTCTGTTTTACCATTCATCAGCAAGAACAAAAAGGGTTGTTGTTGCTCTTAATCTTCCCATATTTTGAGCTATGAATATGCTCAGCTACAAATGCCACTATTTTTGTGTTCACTTTTTTCAGCCGGTATACACTAATTATATACACATTATATATAAATTATACATATATTATACATGCGGTGACTATTTTTGAATAAAAATGATTGGGTGTAGTTTTTTTTTCTATTAGCAGCTATTTAGGTTAATTCTTTTTCTTTTTGTGTCCTTTAACTTCAGATACCACAGCAATCTGATCAGCACTGCCTCACAAGTATGAAACGTGCATTTTTATCTCTAAATCATGAGATTGATGAGACTAAGGTTTAATTCAGATGAGAAAGACACTCGAGAATAGTAACAATAAAAATCTATAAACCTTAGTGCAACAGAAATTTTTCGAGGCACTTGATGAAGGGAAGTATGAATTTTGTCATCTCCCAGGGCATATGAGTTGTTGTTTCTTCTTCATTACTTTTATAGACCACATGACCATAATATCAACAGAGTCTCCTAGTGTCTATTTAGCTGGAAGCTAGTCTTGTAGAAAGAATATCCGTGATCAAGATGACCTCCTTCCACCACTTGCAACCCAACCCAATTCGATGAACGGATGCATCAAACTCCACAACCTTCTCCTTGCCTTACAGTTGATACATCTAAAGAAATAAAAATAATAATAACAACTATTATACACTTCAGTCCCAAGAAATTTGGGATTGACTATATAAATCTTTACTGTTCATGTCGCTTTATTAATTTAAGCTTTGTCATAGTCAGATATTATAAAAAGTTAGTGCTTCAAGTACTAGAAGTTCTCAACATTCCCTATTGGCCTATAAATCTATAATAAGATAAAAAGACTCCTAGCCAACAGTGAACATTGTCAAAACTAACCTAGATCTACCATGAAAATGGAGGCAAGGTCTGGTAAAAAGAAGAGAGAAGATACAGAGTAAGAGAGGATAGAACGTAGAGAGCGAAAAATTTAATTTGTATTCCTTCAATTTTTTCTACAACATAGAGTGTAACTAATATATACAAAGTCATTAATGTATGCTAACTGACAAACTAATGGATGTATCTAGAAGAGTACATATTAAATAACACAATGTACAAATATCTCAAATACATTTTATATCTCTACACTCTCCCTCAAGTTGAGAATGAAAAATATTTTTCATTCCCAACTTGGATAACAGAAAGGTATGATGTTGATGCCCCAGTGGCTTTGTCAAAATGCCTGTTGGTTGTTGCTGGCTTGATACGTGTGAAGTCTCGATCAACGCCTCTTGTATTTTTTCTATTATGAAGTGGCAATCTATTTCTATGTGTTTTGTTATCTCATGATACATAGTATTTGCTACATTTGAAGTGCAACTTTGTTATTAACTGCACATCCATTCTCAACTCTTTCAGCAAGTCAATGAGCCAAACCAACTCTGCCACCGTGTGTGCCATGCTTCTATATTCTGCCTCTGCAGAACTTCTAGAGATAGTATTTTGCTTCTTAGCTTTCCAAAAGACTAATGAATCTCCTAGTTTAATACAGTATCCAGCCATAGATTTCCTTGATATGGGACAAGATCCCCAGTCAGAGTCACAGTAGGCTTCAATCTGTTGTGTCCCTTTGCTTGATATGAGGACTCCCAAACCTGGCTATCTTTTTATGTATCTAACTACATGTAGAGCTGCCTCGTAATAAAATCTCTTGGGCGCATGCATGAACTGACTGAGGCACTGAACTGCATAAGATATGTTCGGTCTGTTTATTGTGAGGTACAAAAGTTTTCCTATTAACCTTTGGAAACTCCCCTTGTCTTCCATTACTTCATCATAGTTGCCAGCATTAATACTTTCATCAAATTATGTACTTGTGAGATTTATATTCTGCTCCATAGGTGTATCTTTAGGATTTGAGCCTACTAGTCCCACATCTGAGATCATTTCCAGTGCATATTTGCTTTGTGACATCAGTATGCACTCTTTAGACTTTGCAAATTCTATCCCTAGGAAGTACCTTAACTCCCTTAGGTCTTTTAACTTGAACTTCTAGTGTAACGCAATCTTTTCATTCTGAATCTCCTCTAGATCATCCCCTGTTACAAGTAAGTCATCCACATATACAAGCACAAGTACAAACTTGTTCGTGTTAGCCTTAGTAAACAATGAGTAATCATGTTTACTTTGAATAAAACCAGAATCTAAGAGAGCTTGAGTTAATTTTAAATTCCATTGCCTAGATGCATGTTTTAAACCATACAAAGATTTTAGTAGCCTACATACTCTATGCTCCCCCTGGCTACTAAAACCCCGAGGCAGGGACATGTACACCCCTTCCTCAATGTCATCATTGAGGAAGGTATTATGAACACCCATTCGAAAAATAGGCCAGCCTTTAAGAGCTACAATGGCAACTACAGACCTCACAGTGGTGAGCTTGGTCACAGGGGATTAAGTGTCATGGAAATCCATACCTTCTTGTTGTAGGTAGCCTTTAGCAACCAGTCTGACTTTGAACCTCTCTACTGAACCATCTGCACTATACTTAATCTTGTAAATCCATTTACAGCCAATGGGGACCTTACCAACAGGCAAATCCACTACTTCCCATGTGTGGTTTTGCTCTAAAGCCTCAATTTCTAATTGCATGGCTTTAATAACCTAACATCTTTACTAGCTTGAGAGAAATAAGAGGGTTCAGTATCTAAAGAAAAAGAATCAAGGAAGGACTGAAAGTGTGATGGCAGATGTGAGTAGGAGATAAAATATTGAATGAGATGTACATAATCAGTTAATCAAATGGAAGGTTTGGTTACCCTTCCTGATCTTCTAGGTTGATCAGGAGTGGCGTCGACTGGGGTAATAGAGATAGGAGGAAGAGCAGGAGAGGTTGGAGTAGGTGATGATGATTCTGGAGAAATAGTAAACTTATTAGGAGAAGATAGATCAAAGGAAGGTTCAGGTATAGGATTAAGAAGGGGCTCAAGATGATATGGTGCATGAGTTGGTGCATTAGAAGGAAGGAAGTGGGATCTGGGGAATTTGAAAGGAAAAATGTATTCTTTGAACACAACACCCCTGTTGACAAAGAATTTCTCAGACTCAATATCATATAGTCTATAACTCTTCTGATTTAAGGAATAACCCATGAAGACAGCAAGCCAAGACTTGGCAGAGAACTTATCATTGTAGTGTGGACTTCTGACATAACACAAACATCCTAAAGTTCTCATATAATGTAGGTTAGGGGATAGACCATGGAACAACTCATAAGGAGTCTTTCCATTCAAGACACTAATGGGTAATCTACTAATGATGTAAGAGGCTTCAAGAATACACTCACCCCCAGTATTTCAAAAGAATTTGAGCTTGAAATCTCAAGGCTCAACTAACTTCAAGAAGATGTCTATGTTTCCTTTCCACTACCCCATTCTGTTGAGGAGTGTGGACACAACTGCTTTGGTGTATAATTCCTTTGGATTTAAAAAGAGTTGAACAAAGTATATTAAAGAATTCAAAATCATTATCTGATCGAAAAATCTTAGCACCGGAGGAGAATTAGTTTTCAATCAGTTGAAGGAAATCATTCAAAACAACAAATACATCACTTTTGACTCTCAACAAGAAGGTCCATGTCATTCTAGAGTAATTATCAACAAGTGTAAGAAAGTATCTGAAGTCACAATGAGTACAGACTCTATATGGACCCCAAATATCCATATGCACCAATTCAAATGCAGAAGTAGACCTTGAAGTACTAATAGGAAATGGTAACCTAGTTCTTTAGCTAAAGGACAAATTTAACAACTACAATCATTGGGCTTTGACAAATGATTTTTAATTGCAGGAATTCTCTGTAGAACAGTTTGAGGAGCATGACCAAGCCTTTGATGCCACAAAACATTGGAATTATTCTAGAAGGAAGAGGACAAAACACTTGGAGGCAGGAGCAGCAACAGGTGTGCAAGGATTGAGAATGTACAGCCCATTCTTTTCATTACCAATCCCCTTCACCTTGCTACTAAGGAGGTCCTGAAACAGGCAGAAATCAGGATAAAAAGCTACTAAGCACTTTAAATCCTTAGTGTATTTGGAGACAGACAACAGATTGTATTTAAATTGTGCAACATATAATACATTGGGCAAGACTTGTGAGTTGGACTGAGAATAAGACCATGAATGAGTAATCTTAGTGCTATTTTCATTTGGTAAGTGCACAGAATTAGAATTAGAATCAGTGGATATAGGTTGTGAGGGAGAAAACTGATGCAAGGAGGAAGCCGTATGATTAGAGGCTCCATAATCAATTATCCAACAACCATAGTTAGTACCGGATTTACCTGCCATGTTAGCTGTCTCATTTGCAGTTGACTCTGCTATATTTGCCATCTCTATTGCAGCTGATCATTTATTCTTGTCCAGCAACATGAGTATCTGTTGATATTACTCATGAGTAAAAATAGGTGCAGATACCAGAACTCTTGTATGTCCAGTGTTTGTTGTCCCAGTAGCATGCACCTCTCTTTGTGCCTTTATATTGGCGTTATGTGACACTGCTGGAACACTATTATATCCTGCTCTTCTCCTATTGTTTTTATTGAACTTGGGCCCTGTTGGATAAACAATCAGCTTGTAGCAATTCTCCTTTGTGTGTCCTCTCATGTGACAATAGTCACACTGCAGATTCTCATTCCTCCTAGGCTTTATATTAGAGGTGTTAATCGATATCATAGCACCGGATTCTCCGTTCATAGGTGTACTCCCTAGAATTCCACTTTGCACCCCTAAATTGCTATTCAATCACTAGCTTTCTTCCTGGATTAACATTTTGTAGTTGAGACATTTTGTACATTGTGTTATTTAATGTGCACTCTTCTAGATACATCAATTAGTTAGTTAGTTAGCACACATTAATGACTTTGTATATTGTAGGTGTAGGATTCATCATCAGGATCTGGCTCCTCTGTGTAGCATATGTGTCATTTAGCCCCATTATAAAATTCATCAACTTTTGTTGGCGTAAAAGTTCAACAAACTCCCTAGATTTCACACAATCGCACCCAGGAAATGGTATAATCGACTCAAACTCAGCCTAGAGATCACTTAATATTGAGTAATAGATCGAGACACTCGATATTCCCTGAGTCAAACAACTACATGTTCATGTGATACACCTTAGTCGCGTTTACTTTATCAAACATTTCTCTAAATGTTGTCAAAAAATTTTGCGCATTCGAGGAGTAAACAATTCCTTTCCTAAGCTCTCGAGCCACTGAACTCATGATCCACGACTATACAATGACATTATATCGATCCCACTGGTGTAATTTGAATGAATCTGCTCCATATTTCCCCCTAGTTTAAGTTCCGTCGATGAAACCTATTCTGTTCTTCACTAGAAGTGACATTATGGCTCCATTTCGAGTAATTTTTCGTTCCGACCATTAATTGAGGAACCAACGCAATCCCCGGCGTGTCTGAGGGATGAAAAAACAACGAGTCATTGCAATCAAGCAATTAAGTGCTTGCGTGAAGTTCCAATTCTAATTTGGGGAGAATCACTCGTCATCGTAGCTGAATTCGTCATTGGTCAGAAAATTAGGGTTAGGATGAAAATCGAAAAAGAGGAGACTTGATTTGGAGAAATTGAGAATAACTTGAAGCTTCAGATTCCAGATCGTACTTGACCTGCTCTGATACCATGTTAAAACTAACCTAGATCTGCCATGGAAATGGAGGCAAGGTCGGTGATAAGAAGAGAGAAGATACAGAGTAAGAAAGGATAGAACATAGAGAGAGAGAGAGAAAATGTAAATTGTATTCCTTCAGTTATTTACACAATATACAGAGTATAACTAATATATACAAAGTCATTAATGTGTGCTAACTAACTAACTAATGGATGTATCTAGAAGAGTACACATTAAATAACACATGTACAAAATGTCTCAACTATATTTTATATCTTTACAGACATAAAATAAACATACTAACATGATTAAAACATAATTCCCACGTTCATTAGTATATTGTACCACCATTTTTTACTATTTATATATGGATTCTAAGAGAATTTAATTCTTTTGAAACAACTTATTTTCATGTGATTTTAGTTCGAGTTTATCCTGTTTTTAACATATTTGCTCACCCCTGTAGTGTAGACTGGTGCAGGTTGATATAGGATATACCTACTGATACATCAAAAAATTTGTTTAAAAAAAAAAGGAAGAAGAAGCCAAATTACTTGTAGAGAGGTGTGGGATGTGGGGAAGGGGAAGGAAAGCAGAATAAGTAAAACTGACCAGAGTCAAAATTGAAGAGATAGACACTACCAGGGCTAGCTACCATCTCCCTGAATCCTTTCTAAATCTTTTACTAGTGGAGTATAATTTTGGGCATCACAGAGCTTAAATCCATCGCAAGAACCTTCCATATGGCCTTAATTCCTACTTTAACATTTGATTTTGTTTTCAATACCTTCTCCATGGCATAATATTGTTCAAAATATTTTAATTTTTAATCTGCTGGTTTCTCTTGTATTCCTAGAGCTAAATGCACATATTGGAAGTGTAATTGGATGGGATAATATGAAATTTAGTAGGAGAGGAAGGTGACATAGGCATCTTCGTTTCTAATCACTTTCGATATAGCACAAAAGATACCGTGCCCTTTGTCCAATAGCTCTAAAGCTTCCAAAATTGGAATATTTCCAAGAATTACTATTTAGCACACTTCTAATACTTCCATGCGTTCCTTCTACTGATTAATTTGCCAATCAGACATACTGGATTTAGTTTTAGGCCTTTGCTTGTACTAAAGCTAAGATTATTATGGGGCATTTGCATCTATACCCGCTTTTTGGGTCACGTTTTAACTTGTGCCCCCTTTGCAAAAAAAATTGCAAGCGTACCAACTTTTTCGCGTAACTTCAGCATACGGGGCTGAAGTAGCAAAGGCAATCACGCAAAACTTCAGCATTCTAGTATACGGGACTGAAGTAGCAAGTGTGTTGAACCAAGTGTGCTGAAGTTTTTGTTTTGTAACTGGCGAACTTCAGCTCTAGAGCTGAAGTTTTTATTTTTGTAACTGGGGAACTTCAGCTCTAGAGCTGAAGTTTTTGTTTGTAACTGTCAAAATTCAGCTCTAAAGCTGAAGTTTTTGTTTGTAACTGGCAAACTTCAGCTCTAGAGCTGAAGTTTTTGTTTGTAACTGGCAAACTTCAGCCTTCTTAGAGTTAAAGTTTTAACTGACTTTCCATATGATTCGAACGTTGAAAGTATTCACAAATATGTTTTTCTTTTGGGTAATCCAATTCACATGCTGCCTGCAATGACTTCTACTTCCCTATTTTAGAAGTCCACATATGCCAAAAAGCAAAAGCTACGCTGCTATTCCAAAGTTGGAAATAAATATAACTTCGAAACCCAAATGCCAAACACCTTTGTACAGTAACTGAAAGCCATTCATATCAGGCATGTGGACATCTGAGACGATAACGTCGAAAGAAACGCCGCTGAACCGAAGGATGCACAATGCATCTCTTGCGTGGAGAAGGAGGAGGAGAAAGGGGGCTGAAGTTATTTAAAAAGTGGGTACAAGTTAAAACTTTTTTAAAAAATGGGTATAGGTTAAATGGGGGCGACCAAATATGGCACCCCGTGCAATTTTTACGATTGTTATTAACATAAGTATAATCTTGGGCTACAAGTTACTATATCATCAATTCAAACTAGGGGTGGGTGTCGGTCGGTTCAGTTCGGTTTTCAAAAAGTTTGGTTTGATTTGTCCGGTTTTCGATTTTGTATTAGAGCAACTCCAACCTTGTCCCCAAAATGTGAAAATTTCACTCCAACCCTCCCCCATTTTTGTCCCCAAAATGGGGAGTGAATAGCGTCTCCCCAGATTTGGGACACATTATTCATCTCCCCATTTCTATTCCCCATTAAAATATTTTTATTTTTATTATTTAATCTTTTAATTTATCTTTTTATATATACTTAATTATGTTTATATAATATATTTACCTAATTAATTTTTCATCCTAACTTTGACGTATAATTTTGGAAAATTAATTATCGTGCATCTATTTTTTTTATGTAAAATTGTTATTTTATTTTATTTTTGAGTTATAATTGTATGAAAAAGATATAACCATCACAAAAATGAAAGGTGCAAATATAAAATATTTGATGTTGCTAAAATTGAAATACATTAAAAGTGAAAATACACTAAAATTGAAAATACATTAAAATTAGAAATACATCAAAATTGAAAATACATTAAATTAAAATACATTAAAATTGAAACTACGTTAAATAACATAATAATTTAGTAGCGATACATGTCGTTTTCAGGTACACCAAAATTATTATAGTACTGAGTGAATGGGGCAGATGATTGTTGTGGTTGTTGACTTCTTTTATATATTATTTGTTATTGTTCTTGCCGCAAATATTCACGACAAACTGGATCCAAAACAGAATCCACATCCATGGACATAATTTTACGATCATATTTCAATTCTTTTAGTCTTATTTTTTCTCTTTCAATGTCATTTATTTCTTTTTGTCACTCAGTTGCACTATTCATCGCCTCAACAATTCGATTATTTTGTGATTCGACTATCTTCATATAACCATCGTCGATTTTTCTCTTCATTTTTGCTTTCTTCACCCCACTTATGGGAGAATACTAGAGGTTGAAGTTGAATATTTATTTAGTATTTCAAATGAACTTTATCATTATGTAATATGTATTTAATTAATCTTGTATTGCAATGATTTCACTTTTATTTGAATTATTAGTTAATCTGTAATAATTGCTTACAAATTTATTATTTAAAATTTTATGGAATTATTTTAATGGAAATTACAAATTAATAAAAATAAAAGATGGAATTTATTTAATGAAAATTAAAAAATAAAATTGAAATAAAAGATAATAATANGAATGGTTGGAGTAACTTGTCTCCAAAATGGGAATAAATGTTGAAAATGCCCTTAGGTAAACCAAAAACCGAACCAAAATTAATTCGATTTTATTGGTTTCTCAAAGATCGGTTCGGTCGATGTTCGGTTCGATTCGGTCAGTTTAGACCTGTCATATTTGGGCTTCCGTCTACTGAAAATAGATCTTCAAATATAACTCTTTTTCAAGGTATTACCCCTATAAATTCTGTTCTTGCACATCTAGTTTGGGTAATGAATATCGATAAACTTCCTCCTTGAGCTTCACACTGGAGCTTGGTGTTTTTTCCTTTAAAAAAGAAGTTATTGTCTAGTTAGGTTATATGCATTGATAAAGAAGAAATCCATTTAACTGATATATAGCACACCTAATTACGCGTTTTAAAGTAAATGAATCATCTAATTTTATTATTAAAATTTTGTGAACAAGTTGACAAGGTCTAACCACAATTAACAATTAAATAAGAGAGTTAAATAAAACAGCCTTGGACATAATACATCCTTGAAGTGCCAGCAACCTATAGATCAAGTGTTTAAGTTACTTGAGTGAAACATGGCTACGTATTAGATGAATATAAACATCACATTAATTACTAACGCAAAGATGGTTGAAGTTGAAGTGTCAGCATTCAGCAACCTATAGAGAAATTGAGCGAAGCACAGTAAATGCAATCTATGGTGAAAAACTTCGGTTTTGCGGTTTAACCGAAAATCGCACCATCATAACCAAATCGAACACCAATCTTTCAAAATATAAACCACACACCGACCGAATAAACCGAAAAATCAAAAACAGAACTTTCGGTTTGGTCAGTTTTTTCTGTTCGGTTAGTATTATGGCCGCCCACCCCTAATTCAAAAAAGAGAATGAGTTTTGATATGAGATTGAATAAAGAGTAGACACTATGTATCAACAAAAAAAAAATCAGGATCTAGAGTCAGCAACTTTTAATGATTATGATTTTGTTATATGCATACATTTTAAAAAATTTCAGGTGCGTATACATAGTTCAGAGGCAAAAGCAATGTGTTTAGTTGAACGCGCAAAATCCACCTAGATCCGCCCGCGTATCAAACCAATTGGTTGAGAGAGTAAATGCGGTTACAGACACGGTATCTTTAGGCTAAGGCAACTTTATGAACAATTGACGATGTAGGTGATGTCTGAAGATCTCTGTTCACGGAGGAAACATAGGCAAGAATCCAGGTTCCTTCAGAACATGTCAATGTTCTTAGTTCTTAGACCTCAATGTTCCACCACACAGCAGCTAGTAAACTTCTTTCACATGTATATACCTTGAAACAAGGCCCCAAATTGTCAACTCTTTTTATTATACTCTGTTGCAAGTCCCAAAGCATTGACTATCGATTATAAACTACGCAAAGCATTACAGCGATCCATCTTAAACTGCAAGTTTCTTCTTCAAGATCTAGTTAGAATGAACCAACGAGCTAGAATGAGTATTTTACTGGCAAATTGCAGAAAATAAAATATGACTTGATAAAGAAAAAGTTCTTGGCCTACTCTATAAGAGGCCAAGGGGGAAGACAAACTTCACCATCTTGAGCTTCATACAGCTTGAAAGGAGAAAATGAGTAACCTAATAAACAAGTGGTTTTTCGCCATTGTGATACTACTCTTCCTAGCTGGTCTAACAGAGATCGAAGGAGGAGAACTTATAACCTGCAACAACAGGAAAAGCAAATGCTTTCTGAAACGAATTTACTGCCCACCAGAATGCCCAACAGCATATCCAAGTCAACCAAACGCTAAAGTTTGCTATCTCAACTGTAATTCCCCCATGTGCAAGGCTGAGTGCAGAAGTAAGAGTTTCTCTCTATATATATGTTCTTAATCCTTGATCCTATTTCTCTTTTTATGTTATTCACATGCTTGATACTTACAGATAGGAAGGCGAATTGCAATCACCCCGGAGCAGCATGCTTGGATCCTCGCTTCATTGGTGGAGATGGAATTGTCTTTTACTTCCATGGCAAGAGCAATGAGCATTTCAGCTTAGTTTCAGACCTTAATCTCCAGATTAATGCTCGCTTCATTGGCCTTCGACCTGCTGGTAGACCCCGAGACTACACATGGATTCAAGCTCTTGGAATCCTCTTTGACACGCATGCTTTCTCTGTTGAGGCTACCAAGGCAGAGACTTGGGACGACGAAGTTGATCACCTGAAATTCTATTACGACGGAAAGGAGTTAGGCATACCAGAAGGCTATCCATCTACATGGGAATCCTCTGAAAGCAGCAGCATTAAGGTAGAAAGAACTTCAAGCAAGAACGGTGCTTTGATCACACTTTCAGAAGTTGCAGAAATTTCAGTTAATGTAGTACCTATTACAAAAGAAGATGACAGGATCCACAACTATCAGTTACCTTCTGATGACTGCTTCGCTCACCTGGACGTGCAGTTCAGATTCTATGGACTCTCGACGAAGGTTGAAGGTGTTCTTGGCCGAACTTACCAGCCAGACTTCAAGAATCCAGCAAAACTAGGTGTTGCAATGCCTGTAGTGGGAGGTGAAGACAAGTACAGAACTCCAACCCTTTTGTCTCCCAACTGTAGATCCTGTATCTTCTCTCCAGCTGGAGTTTTGGAAGAATCAGACCCACTAGTCATGGATTTTGGGGCTTTAGACTGTACTGGGGGATCAAGCAGCGGCCATGGAATAGTTTGCAGAAAATGAGGACTCTATTGGGATTTTGTTTCTTTTGTTTCAATTGAAAAAATTGTCACCTGCAGAAAATCAAAAGCTTTTTTGTTCCAACAATCTATGTCAAAGCATGGATTTCTAGTTTTATTTGGGCTTTTTGTATGTTTATTATATAATCAAGTTTTT
The DNA here is from genome assembly GCF_001879085.1 of Nicotiana attenuata. Lineage (NCBI taxonomy): Eukaryota > Viridiplantae > Streptophyta > Magnoliopsida > Solanales > Solanaceae > Nicotiana > Nicotiana attenuata. The sequence goes on from NC_031989.1 coordinate 29,584,967, forward strand.
TCCCTCAAGGATACATGACTACTGATATGCCCTAGTTCAGAATTACAAATTGCATATGTATACAAGACTTCAAAAAAACTTTTCAAGTGTAACCTACGAAAAAATGCTAGAATTGGATACATTAAAAGAGCGGCTAAGAACTTCAGCGTAAGAAATGGTTACCATTAGCCCAATACTGCATCAAAGGAAATTATTGAAGCATATGATATAAAAGATCCAACGACAGATGAATCAGATTTCCCACATATTAATAACTACCAGATGTTTAAGATGTTGAGAAGCCCGCAGCACAGCTTCTAAAGAGGATTAGTGTATGCAAAACAGAAAGATAATCTGTGTTCAACTGAAGTGTTTCATAATCAAATTGGTAAAGCTCAGTCAAAGCCGATTCCCCAACGTGGAGTTTATCTCATAACAACGATCAATTTAAGAGAGCATTGTTGTTGTCTTTATGGAAACAAAGGCAGCAGTAAAAGCTTGACAAACTCAGCCACTATCAGAAGATAATTCAGCTAAAGTGCTGCAGCAATTGCTTAATATTGTTACTCTCTGAGTCACTGATTACAAAGCTTTGACAATTTATAGTCATGATATCTATGAGAAAAAGAAAGAAAAAAGCAGCTGTATCACCTATGTAATTGTTCAAACAAGGTTACAACTCTTAGTATTACAAAGACAAATTTCAATGGATGCCCAGCTCCACAAATCATTTACAGTACATACTCGAGCATTTTTATTCAGAAAAATTGACTCAAATACTATGAATGAAAAGATTTTTAAATGACATTAACTCTCTGTTGAAGCCATAAAATAAAAACTTTGGGATGTCAAATGGCTGAACACATACACCAGAGAGTGTTTCTTTTTACCTTCCCCGTGGGTTTACCAGCTGAGAGAAAACAGCACTAGTGGCAGCATCCTCTGCATCATCATCTGTTCCGGAGTTAATCCCTTCAATCATACTCACACTATTGTCGAATGGCTCAAGTGGTGTCAAAGGTATGCCGGGTATATGGTTTGTACTGTTATCATAGGGCTCCGCCAGAGCTGATGAGGCTTCCTCAAGCTGAAGAGCATATTCCAGATTCCACAGAACATCTCCCATTGAAGGTCTATCAACTCCATGGTCAGCCAAACACTTCTCCGCCGTCTCCCCAAACTTCTTAAGGGAGGCTGAAGTCACCTTCCCTGCAAGATTTGGGTCCATTATCTGATCCAACATGCCTTTCTTTTGCCAAGTCATGGCCCATTCCGCTATATTGACTTGTTCCCGTGGTAGGACTGGATTCAGTGCAGGTCTGGTGCACAGCACTTCCATTAGGACAACACCAAATGAATAAACATCTGATTTCTCTGTAAGCTGCTGTCTTCTAAAGTACTCAGGATCCAGGTATCCAAAGCTACCTTTAACAGCAGTACTGACGTGGGTCTGATCAAGAGCCGGTCCAGTTTTAGAAAGACCAAAATCAGCAACTTTGGCTACAAAATTCTCATCCAAGAGTATGTTTGTAGTTTTCACATCACGGTGAATGATACTTTGGGATGCACCAGTGTGGAGGTAATGCAGCCCCCTTGCAGCACCTATACAAATCTCAAGACGCTGCTTCCATGAGAGAGGTGGAAGATCCGTTCCATAAAGATGACTTCGGAGAGGTCCATTCGCCATGTATTCATAAACCAATATCATTTCTGATCTTTCATCACAATAGCCGATCAAAGACACAAGATGGCGGTGGCGAAGTTTGGACAACATTTCAATCTCTGTTCGAAATTCAGCGAGACCTTGTTCAGATCTCGGGTTTCCTCTTTTGACAGCAAGCCTTGTCCCATCTTCTAGTGTTCCCTTGTAGACTCTACCAAAACCACCAACCCCAAGAAGCAAGCTTTCATCAAATTTATTAGTAGCATCCATTATTTCTTGGAAACTAAAGAATCGCCCAAGATTGGCTGAAACTAAGGAGATACAGCTTGCTGTTCCACTCTTTTGAGAAGTTGTAGACATCTTTGTCAAAGTTAAAGAGTTTCCGTACAGTGGAAGAGGAAGCCATGGATGCCCCTGCCCCTGTTGAGAGGTCTTTGATCTGCGGGCTACCAAGCAGCAAAAACACAACCCAATAATTGCTAATGCAGCTGATGCTCCCACAGCAGACCCGATTATAACACCTTTCTTGTTCTTTTTGTGATGATGCATCACAAGTAGAGTCTCGACAGACGAAACCCCACTCAAGCTTCTAGCTGCGTTGCTTATCTTCATGATTTCCAATCCGTTCATAATCGCATTGATCCAATCCGCTCCTGTGTCTGGACCAACACTGACTGTCAGAACACCTGAATTCGTTGTGGAGTTGGAGACAAAGTCCTTGTAATACGGCACCTCCAAGTTACCAGCTGAATTTGACAAGTCTAGGTCCAGTAAAGCAATGTCATCATTTATATACAGGTTAAAAAGTAGAGTATTCATGGATTTGCTCACGATATCACAAAAATGTACACGGATGAAATACATGAAGCTCGGATCAACTGGGAACTCCCATGTAATATTGAAATTCCCATTGGCAGTATTAGCATCTCCCATGGTTTCAGCAGTAGCATAAACCCAATTTGGTGCTATTTCAGGACGGATGGTATCCGGATATTTTATGCTTGAAGGATTAACTGAAGCATCGACCGCAGAGCTGTTGACGTGCAGGTACTTCACGTCATTCTCCCAAGTTCTCCCTAAGGTATCATTCTGAGCAGTAACCAAAGGACCGCCCATGTTTAGCCGATAAACAGTCTCAAGGGCTAGTTCAGAAAGACCATTGAAAGGGGCTGTTGGAGAAACAGCCACTGCTTGTTCAGGAATCAACTCATCAGGTACTGATACAACTTCAATCGCATTAATAAACGCAACTGAGTTGTTCGAAGGGATTAAAGCAATAGTCAAGCTATCTGAAGTGACATTGATTGCATATTCCTTAAAAAGGTATTTACCTTTATACTTATTGAAACTGAAATTGTTCAACAGTACAAAGTTTTCTGTGACCACTGTTATTGAGGCAGATGTTAAGTTATGGCCAGGAATAGGATAGAAATAAAGGCGGACCCAGTGTCGCCCTTGTTGATGAATATCAAACTTGTAAGATGTTGTAGTGTGGAAAATTCTAACAGACTGGTAAATTGAAAATGGGGCAGTGGAATTGGATGTAGAAGCAATAGAATTTTCTGGACTTTCTAAAGCAACTGAAGAATGGGTTGTATCAGGAACAAAAATCTGGCCAAGAAAGGTTACATTTTTGGAAGATCCACAAGCAAGCAAATAGTTATCAGCAGGAGTAAATGCAGCATTGGATTCTTGAATAAAAAAACTGGACAGTACAACAACTAGAACAAAAATCACCATTTCAACAAGCAACTGGTAGACACCAGAATTCTCCCAAAAGAATTTAAGTACTGATATTGCAAACCATTAATATTAGGACTTGAACTTCCCAAAAAGCCCTCAATCTCACAATGATTCAAGAATCATAGATCTATCTGGAGCAATGTAAGAACAAAAAGACTTAAGCTTTTGGTACTACCCTTATCTTAACAAATTTGAAGATTTGAAATGGGTATGAAGCAAAAAAAAAAGAATAATATACCTGAAATGCCACCATGAAAACACAATGAAGTAGAGCTTTTTTAGTGCAAGTTCAACAGCTCTTTACAGGCTGTTGAAGTGTTGATTAGGCTGTATTTTTACAGAGATATAGCAAAGGGAAAAATGAGGGACCCACAGAAGACCTGCATATTACACCCCCAGTTGCAACAGCTGTTTTTCAAGGGACATTGTGGTTTGGTTTTGATACTCAGTATCTTTAGTAAAATGTAGAATATTATAGCAGAAAATGCTATGAAACTTCTGTAAGTGGTCGTTAATAATTTCTCTCCGCTTTGCTTGGAATTTTTATATTTTATTTCTTATAATGCAATAGTAGATATAATGATTGAAAGGGATAAAAAGAAAACGAGGTGTAACATTGGTGTGATTTTAATGATTAAAAGGTGATAAAAGAAACGGGATAAACTTAATATTAATATTCTTTTAGGTAAAAACATAATACTTTAAAACAATAGAAACAAAAATCCATATTGAGATAACAATTAGTTGGAATTTACTTTGAAGTGTTGTTACAATTAAATGATAATGCTTTTATTCTAGATATGTTGTACGGATAAATGCAAGATTTGTAGGGCTTATTAGCTATACATCGCAGAGATTTAGGTATTAGCCAATTTAGGTATTAGTTAATTCTATGTTGTATGATTGTATCAAGTGTAAGGTATAGCTACTTTGTTTTTGTTGGTAAATTGAAGTAATAGCTAAATTTGAGATACTTATCTATCTATGTTTAAAAGTAGCCGAAAAAACAATCTCATTAAGCCAAGTGGCATAACTACAAAAAGCCAAGTGTCATTGTTAAGACAAAATAATTACCTTTCTAAATAAAAAATATTTTAAATTTTAAATTTTGAATTAATTGGTTACTCTATTTGAATAAATAAATATAAATATCCTATAATTATCTATAATAAAAAACAAAAATAATATTAAAAAACTACACATTCAAATTTTGGAGTACTTTCAAGCTGAAGTTTTAAAATTATTTTAAAATAAAAATAAATAAATAAAATAAAAATTCAAATTGAATGGCTAGTGCTTCCTAATATATATCTATAATTAAAAGTAGACGAAAAACAATCTCCTTAAGTTAAGTGGCTACAAAAAGTCAAGTGACATTGTTAAGACAAAATAAACTACCTTTCTAACTAAAAAACTTTTAAATGTTAAATTTTAATTAAATAGTTACACTATTTGAATTAATAAATATAAATATCTTATAATTATATTTAATAAAAAGAAAATAAATATTAAAAAAAACTACCCATTCAAATTATGGAATACTTTCAAGTTAAAGTTTTTAAATTATTTTTTTTAAATAAAAAACTAAAAATTCAAATTGAATGGATAGGAGAGAGAGAGAGAAAATAATTATATACGGTTAAGAGGGGATTAAGGTTCAAACAATTGGTACATTGAAATAGTAAAGAAATGGATAGAAAATTAGAGGAGATGGTCGTGTGAATGTGATAGAGAAAAGTTAGAGCTTGATAGAAAATTTAAGGAGCAGCTGAATTAGATCTACTAATCATGCAGCTACTTGAAGTATTAGTCCTTAAAATTTAGAATAAACTATATCACTTTTTGAGTTATAGTAAAATACGACATCAAAAAATCAAACTACAATATCATAAAATGCACAATAATATATAAAGAGAGGAAAATAGAGATAGTGTGAGTCTAATTATACTGTAAATTAACTTAAGAAATAGAATAAACTATCAAAAAAATACTCAAAATTATTATTGATAATTTCAAAAATAAAATAATTTTGAGAAATAGAATAAAAGTCTATTGCTCGTGACATATATTAAAAGAACTTCTTTGTTTAACCTTTGAACTAATTCAACACCATCCATTTAGAAAAATAATACAATAGTATTCATATTATAGATAAACATAATGAAAAAATATTAAAATATTGTAGAACAAAAATTAATGTATGAGGATAATAGAATATAATGTGATTCTAACCTCACATTAAATTTATTTGATAAAATTAAGTAAATAGAAAATACTCGAAAATATTATTGATAAATTTAAATATTGAAATAACTATGAGAAAGTCATACATGATAAAGCCAAGTTCAATTTCAAGAGTAATATAAAATAATATTCATTGTATTATATTAAACTAGTAATTTATTAATAATTCATATGACAATTTAAAAAATAATTAATTGATAATGCAATTAGATAAGAAAGGAACAAAATATATATATATATATATATATATATATATATATATATATATAAATTTGTGGGAAAATATAAAAATATAACACTTATAATTAGAATTATGATGAGAAAAGCCATACATATACACATAACTAAAATCATAATAAACAAACAATTATAAATCACGTAAAATGTATATACTAATTAAATTTATCATTTAGAAAATTTAATTAATAAGTAAAACTCATAATTTCATAATGAAAAATATAAAGATACTATTATAATATTATATATAAGATAAACATATTATATATATAACAAAAATTAATAATTATTAAAATATTGGTAGTTTTTTATAAAAATAATAAAATACTTATATCTTTATACTTTTGATGAATTCAAAATTATAATTTAGTAAAAAGATATTACATCATTTAAATTTCAGTAAACTACAAAATGAGAAAACTAATCAAATATTACAGTAGAAAAGAATGTATGAAAAGAGGGGGATAAAGATAATTTTTTGATATTTATATTTTAATTAGATTAAAAAATAAAAGATAAATTAATACACTCAAAAGAATTATCAATAAATATAGATAATTTAAGAATTTTGAACAGCATAACATAAGTTTAAAAAATAATTTTATTTCAAGAGTAAGAAAATGTATATCTATGTTTTATTAAAGATAAGTAGTTTCAAAATATTAAGTAATTGACAAGTTAATAAAATATTATATTAGTAAATGTTTAGTATTATCTACTTGCTAATTTGACAATAAGCATAAATAAGGAACAAACAATTTATTCGTTACTTTATGATGTGTATCCTTTGAGTTTGTATAGATTTTGTTATATTTCTGCACATTATATTAAATAATAAAATATAACTAATATTTATTAAAATAATATCATATATTAGATCATAATTTTATAAGATTAATATTCTGTCAAATTATCCGCGCATCGCGCAGGAGTTCTAACACTAGTAAATTATAATGATTACTAGTTATATCGAAAACGAAAATGATAAGTAAACGAAGCATAAGTAATACCAAAGTTTTATGATTTTAAGATGTTGAATGAAGTAAAATGAATATAAATAAAGCAACTTAGAATTATTTGAGATTAAGATTTAATTAATAGTAGTAAAGAATGAGTAATTATTAGGAGATGTGCTGAGATAGTTGGAATACCTTAAATGTATATGTGCGTGTATACATACAGTATAATCTTTGATGAGGATTTGAGGAATTAATTAGTTTACTTGTGTTACTGCCTTGCTGGGGAACCAAGGCTGCCTGGGACCCGCTTCTACGCGGCTTTAAGATACGGAGGAGACAACTATTAACGGCATAGCTCTGTTACCGTCACGGCGTCACGCCGCCTGGCCGTTTGAGTTTCTGTTCGGTCACTGTAGTTTTGCGTCGCGGAATGCGGAATAACATATCACTTGGCAACTGACGGCGTTGCTTAACATGTGAAGATGGACGGAGACTTAGTGACGGAATCTTGACTTTGTGGAGGTTAGACGTTACCAGCGTTATTCTATTTTGGGTCTATCAAACCTTTTTTCTAATAACCGCCGCATTTGTGCACATGGCTACGAACACTAATGTCCCCACCTGCTACCCTTTTTTATAAGGTTATAATTATTCTTTTCGTTTGGGATATAAAGAATATTACTCATTCTTTTCGGTTTTGACGTGCTAACAGTATTATTCCTCTTCACGATTTTGCAACTCTCCCAAAGAGGGAAATTTTTTACCATTTTGAATTATTAGAAATTCTTATGTTAACATAATTTACGGACAATTCTGCCTTTGGTTAAAATTGTTGCAAGACGCAAAGTTATGGTGCCTAAAAAACACTGTCTAAGTTGGTTTTTAATAATAAATGATTGACAGAATTACATTTTATGTCAGTTGGCCCAATTTCAGAATAAAAATTAGTCCATGTTTTGAAACTTTATCTGGCATAGCCCATTTTGCAAATAATGCATAGCCCATTTCATTGGTTAACCTAGCCTCCTTTATCCTTCTTTTGTCTTTCTTCAACTTTTCACCAAAACCTATATCCAAATGCTTCTTCCTCTTTTAGCTGCAGCAGTCATTCTCTCATTCAACCTAACAGGAAGGCCTTTTCCATTACTGTAATAAACATCTCCTCAAGGAGACTAAATCGCTATTTCTATTTGGAGTCCTCTTTTTTTTTTTTTTGTGTGTGCAATGTGAATTTTTTTAAGACAAAATACGTTTATCCTCCATTAATAACTTTTTGTTTCTTCTCAAATTGCTGGAAAGAGGTTGAAGAGTTGCAGACATCCTCCATTTTTTTCCTTCAATTTTCAAGGTAAATAGGTCGACGATGAAGTCAGTGAAGTCATCGGAGAATGAAAAAGAGGTCTTTTGTTGTATTCAGACAATTTTCAAGTTCTTCAGATGATGTTCCAGTTTTATCTTCTTTTATAAAACAATTCCATCTCCATCTTTTCTCCTCTTTAATTTTCAGATCTAACTTCCTCTGAAAAACTCTCTTTTGATATTTTGATACTGAAATAGAGGTGTAATATTGAACATAAGATGTGTTCTGGTATAAATATTGTATAACCACTATTTATACACACTTATACATTATTGTATAATTGTGTATAATTATGTATAAATATATATAATTATATATAAATGTATATATATGTTCATAACATCACTTATATTCTTCTTCTCTTTCTCTTATTCTTTTGATATACATTATTATACATTCCATATACAAGTTTATACATAGTTATACATCATTATACATGTACTGCATATTTATAATCAAATTAAAAAAATTTTCATGTTTTCTTCCTTTTTCTGGAATAATTCATGTATAAATCTACTTTCCTTGTTGATTCTCCACCAAATCACGAACTTGCAACAATTGTTTCTAAATTTTACCATATAAGTAGAATCAAAGAAAAATTGGGGGACAACTTGCAGCAGTAAAAACAAATTGGGGGAGAAATTATACGACAGAAGAATTAGAAAATCTCATGACTTCATCTAAATAAGATAATTATCCTGATTAAACTCTGTTGCCGAATAAAAAAAGTTAGAGAATACTCTTTTTTCAAATATTAGCCGAATATTTTTGGGCTACAGATTTGTAAAGTTATGACTGGGCTATTATATTGCAAGTCAGATGTGTGAGTTGTATTTACATGAAATTATCCCTAAATGATTTTGGTTTGTGTATAGGGTAAAATATGTTCATATTAAATTCTCGCATAATAGAGTGACACGTGGAGTCGGAGACTGATGCAAAGCGAGGCAACAATCTCGGTTGTCCCCGAAGGGAATGTTGCTCATAAAGACAAATAAATGTCTGCCGCCCGTAATATTCAATGGAGAATATTCTATAGCATTAAGTACATAGTCCGTTACAGAGAATATGACATTCATAGCACACCGTTGCACATTCTTCAATGACCACCATGATTGTCATTTACGAGGGGTTTGATCTTAGGACCTTGTTCCCTAGGTGCAACTGTAAATAGTGAGTTCGACAGTCATTGTAAGGAGACGAATTTTCTGACAAACTTATGCTATACACATTATGATAAGCTCAATAACATTTTATTTCTCGCTTATTGTTATTATTACTATCTTCAGAAACTTTGCTCCCGGAACCAAGCTATCTGCTATGTCGTCTCGATTTCAACACTAAGTCTTGCATTTTATTTAATTTATTTATTATTTTGGGATCAAATCGATTCGCTTGTCTATAAACCACGTATAAATTCAACTGTATCTTTTCACGGGTAAACAATTTAGCGCCCACCGTGGTACTTAGACAGGTGCGTAATTGGGTTGATCCTTCCATCTATTATGAACCTGTTTAAATTCTTGGTCTCTTAGCGAAAAATCATACAAAATAGCAGATAACAGTGTCAACAACACGCACAACGTTGAGGCCCAAAGAAATCAGCCTTAGCACAAAGATTCAATCAGCGCTACCCGCAACGAGGAGGGCGTAGCCATCCCGGTCCATTGTGGGCAGTATCCACAGCACGTTCGAGAGGCAACTCAATGATGCCGAAGACGAGCACGTGTGGAAACAGTGAAAATCTTAAGGGAGCAACAAAGGGCTATTATGGGCCACCTCTCACGGCAAGACCAGGTCATGACGTAGTTGAAGCAAGCGTTGTTGCGCGCTTCCACCAACGCGAATGGAAGAGGTCAAGTTCCTCCTGGTGCTCCCATAAACCAAACAACACAAAGGGTTGATAACAACACCCCGAAGGGTGAGGTCGTCTTCAACAGGGCCGGGGGGAACGACACCGAATCCGGTAACAACAATAAGAATGATACCTAACGCCCGAATGGATCAAATCCCATGTCACTGCCGCTGTTGAAAGGATCACACTCAAAGAAGTACACCCAGTTGCCGTTCAAACTAAGCGCGGCACCGAAATTAATCCTGAAGCGGCTCAAAATGCCAGATGTGCTGAAATATGATGGGACTTCAGATCCTCAAGAGCACATCACCACCTATACAACGACGGTGAAAGGAAACGACCTAGCTCAACACGAGATTGAATCAGTCTTGTTGAAGAAGTTCGGGGAGACTCTCGCAAAAGGAGCCTTAACATGGTATTCACTTCTGCCTGAGCACTCAATAGATTCCTTCAAAATGCTCGCGGATTCTTTTATCAAAGCTCATGCCAAGGACAGGAAGGTACAGGCCCGAAAGGTCGACATATTCAGAATTGCACAAGGAGAGTCCGAATTACTGCGGGAATTCGTGACTAGATTTCAGAAGGAGATGATACTGCTGCCAGCCTTCCCGGACGAATATGCAGTGGAGGCATTTACTAAGGTCCTGGATCCGAGGAGTTCTGATGATTCCCAAAAATTAAAAGAAAGTCTGCTCGAGTTCAAGGCAATGACATGGGTAGATTTTCACAAGTTATGAGTCGAAGATTAGAATTGAGGATGACCAGCTCGGTTTTCCGGCATCAACCAAGGGTCGGGACCGAGAGAAAAATAAGGAAAAGTTGAAGGATGATTTAGACACAGATCGACGGTCTTCCAAAGGTCGATTTTTTCCCTACGAGAGGGCCGAAGGACGTAGCAGAGGTTTCCGATCGGCCGACAAATTCGCTACTGACAGAAGAGCTGATCGTGGCCGGAATAATAGGTCGTTGGAAGAACAAGACTTATCGGGCCCCCAAGACTCTACCTACCCCAGGCTACCCGAATACAATTTCAACGTCGCATAGTGGAACTGGTTTTGGCAATGAAAAACATTAAAGAAGCTTGATTCCCCAGGTCGATGAGATCTGATCCCAGTCAGAGGGATCCAAATCTATGGTGTGAGTATCACGGGACTAACAGCCATCAGATAGGGGATTGCCGTCATTTGCACGAGGAGGTGGCGACATTGCTAAAAACGGCCATCTTAGAGAATTCTTAAGCGACCGGGCTAAGAATAACTACTGCCACAATCGGGGTAACGCAGAACCCTCAAAAACAGGAGAAGATCTCCCTCGCTTAACAATTAACATGATTCTCGGAGGGAACGAGATTAATGGTGTAACTTTCCCGGCAGCAAAAAAAGACAAAGGTATCGGTAACCCATTGCAAGAGACTCTGAAAAGTCGCCGATGACGACATCACCTTCATAGAGAAAGACGTAGATGGACTCTCACAATCGCACAACTATGCACTGGTAAATCTCTCTTAATGTTTTAGATTTTAAAATTAAACGTGTTTTGGTAGACCTAGGAAGTTCAGCCAATATTAACCAATAGAGAGTGCTGGAGAAAACCAAGCTGATCGGAAGTATCATTCCGGCCACAAAGCTCCTCGCAGGGTTCAATTTGGCAAGCGTGACAACCCAAGGAGAGATTGTGCTGCCTACGAATGCCGAAGGGGTAATGAAGACGACCCTTTTTGAAGTAGTAGACATCAATATGGGCTACAATATTATCCTTGGGAGACTATTTCTACACGAGATGAAGGCTATGCCGTCAACATATCATTAACTGCTGAAATTCCCAACTCCGGAGGGAATTAAATAAATAAGAGGAGACCAACTGACAACAAGGGAGATGAACGCGATCTCGGTTTTCAGTAGCAAAGGGAAATGACATGCGGCATAGCAATTACAGGAACCGGCGCCTGCTCCTGAGCCAAACAAAGACAACAAGGGAGAGGAGTCGTCGGACCCTTATCAAGTACCAAGATATTTCCAGGTGCAAGAAGAAACGGAAGCAACTAAGTCCACCACGGAAGAACTCGAGCAAGTCGCGTTGTTCGAAAAGTTCTTGGATAGGAAGTTCCACTTGGGGACTGGACTAAACCCCGAGCTTAGGTCAGGATTCATAGAATTTCTTAAATTTAACGTTGACTGTTTTGCGTGGTCGTATGCGAATATGACAGGTATCCCACCAGAAGTGGCCGTGCATAAGTTAAGTTTGGATCCTACATCCCTCCGGTGAGGCAGAAAAAATGCCCTATTGATAAGGTCAGAAACAAATTCGTCAAGGAAGAGGTAACTCGTTTGCTTGATATCGGTTCAATCCGGGAGGTAAAGTATCCTGACTAGCTAGCTAACATAGTAGTAGTTCGCAAGTAGAATAATAAATTCGCATGTGCATAGACTATAAGGATCTAAATAAGGCGTGCCCCAAAGACTCGTTCCCATTGCCAAACATTGATCAAATGATTGATGCGACGACCGGACACGAGTTGATAAGTTTCCTTGATGCTTACTCCGGGTACAACCAAATCAAGATAAACCTAGAGGATCATGAAAAAACTTCATTCATAACGAACTTCGGCACATATTGCTATAATGCGATGCCTTTCGGGCTAAAGAACGTTGGAGCCACTTATTAGAGACTTGTAAACAAAATGTTTGAGAAACAAATAGGGAAAACCATGGAAGTTTATATAGATGATATGCTGGTTAAGTCTTTGAACACAGGTGATCATCTTAAACACTTGCAAAAAGCCTTTGACATCCTAAGAAAGCACAACATGAAGCTAAACCCCGAAAAGTGTGCATTCGGAGTCAGCTCCAGTAAGTTCTTGGGGTTTTTGGTGTCACAAAGGTGGATCAAAGTCAATCCCGATAAAATTAAAGCCATTGAAGACATCCCTGGCCAGCTATCAAACGGTGAAAGAGGTTCAAAGGTTGATAGGAAGATTGACCACTTTAAGCAGATTCATTTTCCGATCTTCGGAAAAATGTCATCACTTCTTTTACTTCTAAAAAAAGAAGAACAATTTTGAATAGACTTCGGAATGTCAACAGCTTCTAAAGGATTTGAAAAGGTATTTATCGAGATCTCTATTATTATTGAAACCAGAGGAAGGCGAACAATTGCTAATTTACTTAGCAGTCTCGGAGGTAGCGGCAAGTGCCGTTTTAGTCTGTGAAGATGAAGGTACGTAATCTACTATTTATTATGTTAGTAAAATTTTAACGGGAGCGGAAACTCACTACCCACATCCCGAAAAATTGTCCTTAGCTCTCGTAGTCGCCGCTCGAAATCTTAGGCCTTATTTCCAATGTCATCCGATAGCCGTGGTGACAACCTTTCTCCTACGGAATATCCTTCACCAACTTGAACTTTCAGGTCGGCTGGCCAAATGGGCAGTCGAAATAAGTGAATTTGGCATAGAATATAAACCTAGAACTACGATTAAGCCACAAGTTTTGACCTACTTTGTGGCCGATTTTAGTCCAGGACTGCTGCCTTTGGCTACCAAAGATGCAGTGATGGTGTCAGAATCGACATCGGGAGTCTGGACCTTATTCACAGACGAAACTTCTAATGCGAAAGGGTACAGGCTCGGTATAGTACTAATCACGCATTCGGGAGAAACCCTAAGTCATGCCATAAGAACTATTCCTCTGACTAACAATGAAGCCAAGTATGAGGCTTTGATTGTAGGACTCGAGTTAGCCTGGGGACTAGACTTCGAGGTCATAAAAATAAAATGTGATTCCCAACGGTAGTAAATAAGGTCTACGAAATCTTCGAAGCCAAAGAGGAACGCATGCAACAATATGTATTGAAAGTCTAGGCTCTGCTCGTGAGGTTTAGGGAATGGTCAATTACCTACATCCCGAGTGAAGAAAACACGAAAGCAGACGCACTAGCCAATCTGGATCGTCCACGAAAATGAAGGGATCAGACTCCGGTACATTCATGCAGCTTATGCATTCGGTATTGGACGCGGACGGTTATTATGAAGTAAACGCGACCAATTTGGCTTGGGATTGGAGGAATGAGATCGTTGACTATCTCAAGCATGGAAAGCTACCCGAAGATCCCAAGGCATCCCGGGCGCTGCGCACTAAAGCAACCCGATACTACTTCAGGGGAGGTCAATATTATAGAAGATCTTTTCCAGTCCCATTGACCCGATGTTTAGGTGCCTCCAAATCTAATTTATTCATGAGAGAAGTTCACGAAGGGATCTGCGGAAATCACTCAGGTGCGGACTCTTTGGTATTAAATCTGATTAGGGCAGGATACTACTGGCCCCGAATGTAACAAGATGCTAAGGCTTATGTTTAGAAATGCAATAAGTGTCAACGCCATGCATCGTTGGTGCATCAACCGGTAGATCTATTGCACTCGGTTTTGTCTCCTTGGCCATTCATGAAATGGGGGATGGATATAGTCGGTTTGCTGCCACCAGATAAGATTCTCTTTTTATTTTGCAGACCTTTAAATTACAAGGCATGCAAGAAATGAGCCACTATGGGACGGTTAGATAGTCTTTTGCTCGATAGCAAAGTTCCTACCGGGAAATAAAGCTTGCTATCAGGCCAAAGGTTACCCGACCGTTTACAAGTGCAAGTCACTGGGGTTGGTTAGGTAATCTTTTGCTCTGTAGCAAAGATCCAAACAGGAAGTGAAGCTTGCTACCGGACCAAAGATTATCCAGCCATTCACTAGTGGAATCTTCAAAGGAGCAGGACTTCTAGTGTTCAAATTCGCATTCTTCAAATGCGAACACTAGGGGGGATGATAAAAAAATACGGTAATATGACTGCCACATACACCGGGACTACGAAATCCGGGAACAAAGTTGTATCATCGGGACCGAGAACTGTGCGGCTAGCCCCGAAGAAACAAGTTATACAAATTAGCTACAAGTAATGACAATTTTTTTAGCACAACGAATGCTTATGTACTTTTGAAAATGGAAGGAATAAAGTAAAGTCCTTTTATTATTATCTTGTTTCTTGTCCGAACGATGAATTAATTTTATTTTTTAAAAGCTAAGCAAGTACTTCAAATGCTAGTGCCGGAATGAATATGAGACGTCCTATTCAAGAGCACTGTAAATATAAGAGGGCCCTCTCTTATGAAACCCTCACAGTAAAGGGTTGATTCCAGAAGAACTTATGCCTGGAATCCAAATGGTATCGGGGAAAAATGCACCCAAAGCCTTGCATAACTCGGCGGAAAGAGAAAAATTTGCGCAATACTTAAACGAAAAAGTACTTCTATATAACAACGTGCCAAGCATTACAAGTACAGAAGTATGAAGTAAAAAACAAAAAGGAAGAAAAAGTTAGACTACTGCATCCCCGGAATCTAGGGGAAGAGAATTATCTGAGCCTCCCGGGAGAATTAGGTGGATTTGCCGCCAGATCGAGGTCTTGACCTTCATCATCATCCCCTTCAAGTTCCTCTTCAGTTCCCAAGAACTCAGAAACAGAACCAGAAGAGTCAGTCGCTTTAAATTAGACCGGGAGACCCCTTCGGGCAGTTGACTCCAACTCGCGGGCCTTAGAGATTTCGGCATCAAAATCAATGACACCCGTCTTGGCCTCTTCCAAGGTTTTTCTCCTCATGTTGTACATAGAATATATTTTTTCAACAATGAGGGAAGCTGCTCGGCACTGAAGCTCTTCCTTAAGCTGTTCAACCTCGGTCGAAAGGTTATTTCGCTCGGATCTAGCGGGTTGAAGGCTAACATCAAGGTCACGGATAATGGAATCATAAACTTTATTATGCTCCATGACCTTCTTATACCTCTCTTCCATTTGGGCATGCTTCTCCTCCACGTCAGCAGCTTCTTCAGCTTTGGAGTTCAAGGCCGCCTCCATATTATTTATTCTTTCAATGAAGGCAGCATCACAATCGGCAGCAACAAGAACAATATTTTGGACCTTGACCCACTTTGCCTTGGCCTCTTCAAATTGTACCTTTAACAGGGCGACCTCTTGGCTGAGGTTTACCACCTCTTGCTCGCTTTTCTACAACCGAGCCTGCAACTCAACGACCTCGACAGCTTGTGCCTCTATTGCAGGGAGGCGAGCATCAATTTGATCCCGCTCGGCCAACAATTGATCCCGCTCGGATGTGAGTTTTTCTTTATAAAGAATCAGCCTCTGAAGGCCCTTAGAAGCAAGGAAGTTAGCTTGCAAAACAAATGTACAAATTAAAAATACTGTCATAACAAAGATAGAAAGAACAATAGAGGGAACAAAGATCGCTCCGCTGCTGCGTTGTGCCTGGCATTGTTCACCATACCCTCATTTTCTTATTTTTACCCTCGGCTGTAGAGGAACGTCGCCTTTTTTTATGCTTGTTCTCCGGCCGGGGACTCCAAGAGGAAGCACTTGCATCAGAAGCAGGTCCGATGACACCTGTTCGGGTGAAGGCCTCCTACAGCAACCTCGCCCATCAGCGGGATCAGCTAAAATGTCCTCCTCGGGGACCGTAACAAAGCCGTGGAAGACCTGAATTCAACAAGAAGAAAAGTTAGCCAGTTTTCCTATACGAGAGGTAAAAACATTATAAGTTAACCTTACCATAGTTTTTGGCCTTCCACCCGTATTTAAGGGCCATTTCCTTCCACCAGTGGGTCTCAGGCGTAGTGACGTCCAAAATCTTCTAGACCCACTGGTCCAAGCTTTCAACCATTGGTGGTATCCACCTAGTTGCTGAAATAATAGAAAAAGAAGGATAAGTGATAGCATGGGACAACCGTTAACCAGAAGAAAGGACAGGCGTTGAACTTACGAGTATGATTCCATGGTTCAGGAAAGGATGGAGTTGTGGCCGGGATGATGTCCCTAGTAGCAACTATAACGAACCGCTCCATCCATCCACGGTGGTTGTTATCATCTATGTTGGTAAACAAAACATGGTGATCACGTTTGCTGAAGTTTATCATTCCCCCACGAAAAATCTTGGCGAAATAAAGGTTCATTAGTCGAGCCAGGGAAAGCTCTTCCCCTATCTCCTAGCATAAACGTCGAAGACAGGCTACCGTCCGCAACACAGAAGGGTTCACCTGTGCCAAGCAGACCGGGTAACGGAAGTAAAAATCCATGATACGGAGTCAAGTCCCCGCTCAATGAAAACGGACCCAAAGTGAAGGGGTACGTGTAAACATACATAAAACCCTTCTTGGGGAAGGTTACCCGCTTCGTTAGATCAGGACCGATGGTGTTAAAAATCATGGCAACCACAATCTTCCTTCACATCAGGAACGCTAAAAGAACGGATGGAAGAAGGATATACACCATTTAACCCATGTGTGGAGTTAGCAGAAGGGAACTTCTCTTTGAAGTCCTTAACCGTAGTAAGCTTTCTGGGGATAATGGTGCTCACTATAGGAGGAGCATCATCATCAATGTTTTATCTGTTCATTGAAGAACTAGAGTTTTTGGAAGAGGAGGCCATAGGTAACAGAAGAAAGTAAGGGTTTCTCTGAAGATTGAGGTTAAAGGATGTTGAAAGCAAAAGTGAGTTGAGTAAAGAGAGTTTGAGAGAGTTCGAAAAATTGTGAAGTGTAAAAGAAGAAGATTGAAGAAGCGTATAAGTAAAGAAATAGGCGGCTAAAATCGTGGTTATGATTACCTCGAGAACGGGCGAAAGTATTGCTGAATCGTAGGATGACGCGTGTTCGGGGCATTAAATGCTGAGAGACGTGCGTCTAATCAAGCGTCAGAAACTTTTAAGAGGAGGACAGAGAATTTTCCACCAAAAAAGGTAGTGGTATCTTCACCAACTTCCCAGTGACACAAGGATGTGCCACCGGAAAGCAGGGGGACTACTGTATAGGGTAAAATATGTTCATACTAAATTCTCGCATAATAGAGCAACACATGGAGTCGGAGACAGATGGAAAGCGAGGCAGGTGAAAATCAAGTCCAGGGGCAGCAATCTCGGTTGTCCCCGAAGGGAATGTTGCTCATAAGACAAATAATTAAATGCCTGTCACCCGATAACATTCAATGAAGAATATTTTATAGCATTAAGTATATAGTCCGTTACAGAGAATATGACATTCATAGCCTGCCGTTACACATTTTTCAATGGCCTCCATAGTTGTCATTTAAGAGGGGCCTGATCCTTGTTCCCTAGGTGCAACTATAAATAGTGAATCTGACAACCATTATAAGGGGACGAATTTTCTGATAAACTTATGCTATACACATTATTCTAAGCTCAATAATATTTTATTTCTCGCTTATTGTTATTATTATTGTCTTCAGAAGCTTTGCTCCCGAGCTATCTGCTATCTCATCTCGATTTCAACGCTAAATCATTTTGGGATCAAATCGATTCACTTGTCTATAAAACACGTATAAATTCAACTGTACTGTTTTACAGATAAACAATTTGTCATTGGATATTGGAAAAGTTTAACATAGCAATTTAATATAAATAGTCATTCACCTAATTAACCGCATTAAAAATATAAACAAAAAGGTTTAATATGAAAGTAAGTTGATAGTAAGAATGAGGGTGTTTGGCTAAGGTTATAAGCTGGTCAAACTAGATTATAAGCACTTTTCAGCTTATCTACGCGTTTGGTAAGTTAAAAGTGCTTATAAGCTAGGTGCTTATAAGTCAAAAGTAAGCCAAAAGTCATAAGCTGGTCACCCCCAGCTTATGAATTTTTACCTTATACGCACTTTAAGTTTGACCAAGATTTTTACTATTTTATAATATTCCTTTTTAGAACATAACTCCTACATCGATACTCACTGCCTCAAGTATATTTTCAGCCTAACCCCCCACCCCCACCCCCACTCCCACCCCACCCCCGCCTCTTATGATAAGCAAATTCTCTATTCCTTTGCATATTTGTATCTATGTGATTGTTTATTAATCTTTGAACTGTATGTAATAAATGAGGACATATCAAATCTTTGGTGTATTGCTTTCTAAATGTTGTTGTGATGAAGACAATGTTTGTTTCTCTTCAAATATTTTGTCCTACTAGTCTTAGGGTACGCGCTTTGTGCGTGTATCCCATCTCGATGAGTGATTATTTTCAAAAAAAAAAAAAAGATATTACATTAAAATCGTTTAAGAATATAAATAAAAATTTCAGCTCCAGAGTTGATAAATTTTGATCATATATATACCTAACTCAATAAAGGAAGAAATTCTGCTTCATAAAATTCATCGATCATCATTCCATATATTTAACTTAAACTTAGTTTTATTTTTATAATTTTATCATCTCAACTTTACAAATTATCATGCCTCCATTTCAGTTTATACAAGAATATGTAGCATTTGAGAATTTAAGAGTGTGTACCCTTATTATTAAAAAAAAAATAGTCAATATTCAAAATAGGTGTTTGGAGAAATTATTAAGCTCTTGAAAACAATAAATATCATAGGTAATTACAAAATTTGTGTTTATAATTTACCACCAATTGAGAATTCCTTACCCACATTACCTTTTGGATTCCGTTAAAATCCGTGAAGTGATTGATTTATCAAAACTAAAAGCGGAAAAAATCTTAATTAATTAGTTGACTTCAAAATCTTATATAACAGTAAAGTTTATTAATTAATAATGGTATGGTTTCTCTCTCATTTTTCTTTTATTATCTTAAATATTTTCTTAGTAAAATAATCTCATCATTGAAAAACCAGTAAAAAATAAATCATTGTTTAAGTAGGAAAGGGGTCCAATTTTAATATGAAATATGTTGTTACATGTAAACTTTTTTTGATAACCTGATGACAATTAATCTTTTTTTTTTTGTTTACATTGTCCTTGTATGAAAATTAAACTTTTAATATACATAAAAGATGAAACTTACTTGAAATTGGAGCTATCATCGTAGAATAGTCTATAAAAGTTTTGTGACAGTGATGAACAGTAGGCAGTAGCATTGCAACCGTGACTAATTTTTTACTAAAAAAAAAAATACAAGACCGTACTCCATTTGAACCAAAAAAAAAAAGATGATGATAAAGGACGTTAATGATGAATTTACCTTCCAACTACAGAAGTTGAGAGATTTAGAGGGGTGGAAGGGGGTTTACTCGAATCCCCTTCATCGAAAAATTACACTGTATATATAATACAAAACTCATTGTATGCTTTTATTGGTTATATTTTGAATTTTCTTGACACAATCCAAAAGCATAACTCAATGGCCAAGGGGTTTCAAAACCTTTGGGAGATTATTGGTTCACAATTTTTTTAAACTTTTTTTCTTTTTTAAACCCATTAGCGAAAACGTACCACTGCCACCGAATGTTAGCATATCAAACAACTACGGCTTTCATTCTTTTTCATTCCAAGAGTGCATGTCTCTTGTTGAAAAAAATGTTGCTTAACTTTTTATGAGAATTTCATACGATAAAAGAATTGCTTAACTTTGTATTAGGAATTCGTAAGATAAAAGAAGCCAGGAACTTACCATGATTGACGAACCACTGGTCAATTAGCGGCAAGAAAACAAGAAACTAGTAGCACGCAGAAAAGAGGACCAAGCTTGAATTTAAAGAGTCTTCATCATTATGGTAGAAATCGAATAATAGGCGATGTCCTTAAGAATTGTTGGTGGGAAGAAGTTAGCGTTTATAAGTTGAAGTAATTATTACAATACAACTATAACTTTAACTCCATATTTAGTCATAATAAAAAAAATAATAAAGAAAATTAATTGATTCTAAAGTCCTAAATATTAAAAAATTAACTTAAATTATAATTTTGTCCAATATAAAATTTATTTTTATAGGGTAAAAAAGGCGAACAACATTTCGATAGGGGTTTCGTGCTTTTAATATAGTATATATTTAGGTTTATTTTGTCAATTTATTAACTATTATAACTTACGATTATATGCTTGTCATAAAATAAATTATATTTATTATAAAAATTATCTTATCCAAGCACGGTTGTATTTAAAATAAAATAACGAATAGAATATTTTGTATTTGAGTCGATCTGGAATCTAAAATGTTAGAAGAAATTACGCCCTTATAAGCGTAAACAGTTCTAAGGTTATTCAAGTCATTTTAACAGAAAAAGAACTTATCAGCACTTTTTAATCAAATAGTGCAGTAACTTATTATCAATTTCAGCACTCGTATCCAAACACGTAATTACTTATTTATTAAATCAGTTACAGCACTTAAAAGTACTTTTCAACCCCTAATACTTATCAGCTACTTCAAATCAGCTAATCCAAACGGGCTCTGTCCGAAAAAAGTGAGTGATAATGTTGAAAAGTATTTGAGACAATTTCTCGACAGTTTAGGCTGGAAAAGCGCTACGGATTGGAAAGAAATTCCAAAAACTAAACTCTTGAATTGTTTTGTTTCCCTTTCTTTTTTCAAATAACAAATAGCTTCAAAGTGAGCATGAAAACCTTAGCTCGAGGTCAAGGTCTCGTAACGCATTTTCATCTTCTTCTTTTCGTTTTTTGGCTGTTCACACGTCTATCGCTTTCCAGAGAAATTTGAAAATAAAATAACCTCTTTCTTGTGCCCCTCTTATTTTTATTTTTTTCCTGTGAACCCCTCTTATTCTAACCTTATATATTAGACAAACAAAGCAACAAAATTTGAAGAAAATGGGAATCTTCCCAGTTCTGCTTTAAGCAGCCTAATTATATGCCACGTCTGTACCACACGTGGTACCTTTCCTTGAGTAATTGCCTGATTCTCAATTTGCTTAAACACTAAACAGTGATAAGTACTATTCCTACCATTTCATCTCTTTGATAGTCTTATCGTTTAAGGTGGCGATTGGACATAGAAATTAGAAGAAATTACACTTTATGTCGGTTCATATTTTCCCTTCTTATCCGGTATGGCCCAGTTCTATACAGTTGAAATTTTTTTTCACTGATTAGCCCTCGTCGCCCACACTCTTTTTCAGACTTTCTCCCCACCCCACTTTCTCTTTCATTTTCAATCTCTTGCTCTTTCTCTGTCTCTTTCTCTCTCTCTGGCAAAATAGTCGAATTCTTCTTCAGATTTCCTTACTCCGTTCATTATCTTCCTCTTCCACAAAATAATTTTGTTGAACAATCCACACCGGATCTATCTTTTGTAGTCTTTTTCTTTTCTTTGAACTGGAGTTAGCAGCCAGTGGTTTGGGATGTTTTTCAGCTTCACTTGAGTCCAACCAACTGAGAGGATTGCGATTATAGACGGGCCAGTTGGGGATGGTGACAAGGGCAGTAAAGACAACACCACCAGCATATGTTAACAGCATAGTCTGAAACGATCCCAACGCATAACCTTTCTTCTTCTTCTTCTCACTTTAAATAACTTCTGAAGGGAGGAAGAATGATGTATATGTTGTATATACATATATATACTTTGCATAATCATGTATAACCATGTATATTTGTGGGTATTCTCATAGTTATACAGAATTATACATGATTATACACAATTATACAAGATTATACATAATTATACATGATTATATTTGTGTGTATAACAATGTATATAAGGTGTTTAATAATGTAAATTTTTATTTTTTCCAGTGAAATAAGAATTTCCCTTGCAAAACTTTAAATTTTACAAAAAAAATATAAAAATAAAATTATAGACTATAAGGATGAATACATTTTTATTTTTTACTTCAGCTTGCTGATATTGTTTACTATACAGAGGGAAGTAAAAAATAAATAAGAATGAAAAGGGTAAAGATAAAAATGAAAGAAAAAAGTGAAATCTGATTTAAGCGTGATTTTGGGTGTAGTTGATGAAGTTGTGGGTTAGGCACTAAAATTATTTGTGGGCTACCGCATGAAAACTGTATTTGTGGGTTAGGCGGCTGAAAAGTGCTTTCCCCAAGTATACTTATGTGAAATTATCCCTAGAAATTACTACTATAATTTTCTTTAAAAAAAAAACAATAATTTAGGGAGTTAAATTGAAAAATAATATTTGGAATTAAAATTATATTTAGAATAAGCATTTCATTTGAAATAAAAAATTTTGACAAAGTGTTTTTTTTTGAAAAATTCATTTTCAAAAACTTGTAAAAAAAATTTTAAAAAAAAGTTTTTTTTTTATGGACAAACAGGTTACATCTTTGTATTCAAAACTTTTTCTGTTTAATTGTATTTTGTTCCGACTAGATAACTCATTGGTGCCTTACTATTTGTGCAAGAGTTTCTAAAGATGTATAATGTGATGAATCACTGCATTCATTACATTAAAAATGATTAAGTTGGACGCTCTTCTTTCAAATAGTTCTAGAGCAATATTTCAAGACTTTCCTTCTAACAACGCTGCTCTATCTCTCGCGCGCACACACAAAAATCAGTCTATCGAATCATTGATATTCCTCCAAGTTCACCGCACCATGTTGAGTCTACTCCACTTGAGGTTCATCCCCTATTGAGCTTTCTATCTCTACGTAAAAAATTAAAAAAAAAAATACACAAGAATAATCTAATCGACTTTCAAATCCTAGAACCATCTTACGCATGCGGAAAGATGTTAGGAAATTCTATACTTGTCTCTCATTCTTTGTGTAAATGTTTCCAGACAATATAAATCAGTTGTAATAAATATCTTGAGCCGTTCTACCTATTATCTTAGGATTTTGGATCGAATTTTGTTATTACACAAGTACCCGGTCATATTGTTTAGTTTTTTCTAGCCAAAAATATACATCCATTACATACGATTATACATATATATTACACATTCACCAATTGTTTTTAGTTTAACAAATTAGATGGACGGTTGTTTGATTTGATTCTTATTTTACGGGGAATTTGTATCTATACCCGCTTTTTGGGTCACGTTTTAACTTGTGCCCGCTTTTCAAAAAAAATTGCAAGCGTACTCACTTTTTCGCGTAACTTCAGCATACAGGGCTGAAGTAGCAAAGGCAATCACACAAAACTTCAGCATTCTAGTAGACGGGCCTGAAGTAGCAAGTGTACTGAACCAAGTGTGCTGAAGTTTTTGTTTGTAATTGCTGAACTTAAGCATAGTAGCTGAAGTTTTGTTCTCTATTTGCTGAAGTTTTTGTTTGTAATTGCTGAACTTAAGCATAGTAACTGAAGTTTTGTTCTCTATTTGCTGAAGTTTTTGTTTGTAATTGCACTAAATAAGCTGAAGTTTTTTTGTCCTGGATTCATTTATTTAGGCTGAAGTTATTTAGTTCATTTATAAAAACTTCAGCACTAAATAAGCTGAAGTTTTTTTGTTCTGGATAAGCTTTTTAAAAAATTTCAGCAGAAGATGTTGAAGTTATATATTTAGTTCATTTGTAAAAATTTCAGCACTAAAAGCTGAAGTTTTTTTAATTAGCATTGACATCATCTACACAATATGAATGGTTTTGCCCGAATGCAACCATACAGTGATGAAGGTAGTCTTGTTTAACTGTAAGACTATGAACTTCCTGCCTTAATTAGTTGCCTAAAAGCGGTTTCTACAGCAAATAGTGCTGCTAAATCACACTTATAAATTGAACCCACTGCCATTCGTCCACCTTCTGGATATGTAAATAAGAATTTTATTGGAAAATTATCCAAGTGGGATGAAACTCGTACTCCCATATGCATTTATGCCTACTTTGTTTATGTCTTTGCTGAACATAGCATGCATCTTTAGCCCTTGATTCAGTTGTGTTCATCTGTGCTAAAATTTGTTTTTGCCTTTATCTTCGACAGTTGCTTTAGCAGCACCAACAACAGCAGAAGAAAGAAGAAGAAGAAGAAAACGAAGGAGGAGAAGGAGGAGGAGAAAGGGGGCTGAAGTTGTTTAAAAAGTGGGTATAAGTTAAAACTTAAAAAAAAAATGAGTATAGGTTAATGGAATTTTTACCTCTTATAGCAAAGGTTAACACCTTATTTATTTTAAATAAATACCATTTAAAAAAATTATATTCTATAGATACCTTTTAAGGTTTATAGCAAAATATTTAATTTTGGTTACCTCCTAACACTAAGCCACTAAATACGCTAATCAGTTACACTATTTTCTTTCTCTCTCTACTTTGATACATCTCATTCTCTTCCCCCATCACATTAAAATTTCCAATCTCCTCCTCCTTCCACCGGATTTGTGCAAAGCACACTTCAGAGATGCTGATTTCGACCATGGAATTTCAGGGGATCTCAGGCTTCCCTTGAGTTTTTATATATAAAGAATTACCCTCTGCTCGATTTGTCGAACGAAGAAGCGATGCAATTTGAAGTCCCGGAGAATTTATCAGATTTCGAAGTTTACAATCTTAACAAGCCTGAAGAGGAACGGAAGAGATTCCAACATGGGAGTTTATCCCTTTCTCCTTAAGAAGCCTGACAACACTGCCCACAGGCAATGAGAGGATGTGAAAGAGGAAATCAACGCAATCCTTTTCAGCCTCCACAAATACAACTTTCCGTCATCTTCAATACAAGATCCAAGCTTTAACAGAGTCCTTATTCTGCCACCATTGCTCGACGGCCGATTCGTCGGAAATTAGGGTTTGTTCTTGAACAAAGACGACGGAGTTTGGGGCTGGGCAACTTGATTTTCTGTTAATATATTTTAATGTATTTTCATGTATTTTATTGTATTCATTGTCTTTTTTTCCATTGTAATTCAATGTATCTCGTTGTATTCCATGTATTTCATTGTATTCACTGTCTTTTTTTCATTGTATTTTAATGTATCCTGCTGTATTCTATGTATTTTATTGTATTCACTGTCTCGCTATATGCCATGAATGTATTCATATGTTTTTTTTAATTAATATAACTTATGTATTCAGATGTATTATATAATTTCTCTGAAGATTGCTATGTTTTTGGGGAATTTTTCGGTTGAGAATCTTTTTTATAACTGAAAATACAATTTTTGTGTGTTATAATTGACTTTGTTGAGTTATATTAGGAGTCTATTATGTTAATTGATTCACTTTCCGTTTTAAAAATAGTGTAAATCCCCTATTTCACGTCGTGAATACAGTCGAATATAGTCGAATACAATAATATGTCCAGCCGTAATCCCATGTTTCACTTCATGAATACAGTCGAATACACTCGAATACAACAACTGATTAGCTGGACTTCCCTGATTCACGCCTATTTTTGCTACTGTATTCATGAATACAATAGCTTAAATACATCAAATACATCTTATAACCACAGAAAAGGTATCTATAATCCGTAATATAGCAAATGGTATCTATAGATGGCTAATTACTACTAAAAGATAGTGCTCTATGAAAATTTCCCTAGGTTAAATGGGGGTGACTAAATAGGGCGCCCCGTGCAATTTTTACTTATTTTACGGCCCATAATGTCCAACATTTTCGTAAAAATTGCACGGGGCGCCCTATTTCGGCTCCCCTTTTTAACCTGTAGCCGCTTTGTCTTTCTGTTTGCACCCATATCCACTTTTTAAAAAACTTCAGCTTCCCTTTCTCCTCCCCTTCTCCTTCTTCATTTTCTCTTTGTCTGGAAACACAACTCCGTGAAGACTGAGGAATGATATGGTCATACCATTGATCAGAAAAAGGCACCAATTTTTATCCAACAAAAAAACAGCAACACGAAAATCAAATATGTTGTAATATAGATAAAACATAGAAACCGTAAAGAAAATGGAGAAACTGATCATCAGCGATCAGAGATTCAAATGTTAAAAAGAAAAGTTTTCGAAAACGAAATAACATAACAACAAAGCATTTATTTTGCAATAAAAACAGAACGCAAAATCGGATGCATTAGATGATCACAATACAGTTAATTAGATGTAACTGTATCTTCTTGGTGTCCTGAGCTGAAGTTAATTAGACAAAAACTTCAGCTCTATAGCTGAAGTTTTTCAGTTACAACACAAAAACTTCAGCTCTAGAGTTGAAGTTTTCTAGTTACAACATATAAACTTCAGCTCTAGAGCTGAAGTTTTTCAGCTGAAGTTTTCTAGTTACAACATAGAAACTTCATCTCTAGAGCTGAAGTTTTCCGGTTACAAAGACAAAAACTTCAGCTCTAGAGCTGAAGTTTTCCAGTACAAAAGAAAAACTTCAGCTCTAGAGCTGAAGTTTTTATTTTATAACTGGCAAACTTCAGCTCTAGAGCTGAAGTTTTCCGGTTACTAAACAAAAACTTATAAAATAAAACTTCAGCTCTAGAGCTGAAGTTCTGAAGTTTTTATTTTATAAGTGGCAAACTTCAGCTCTAGAGCTGAAGTTTCCCAGTTACAAAGACAAAAACTTCAGCTCTAGAGCTGAAGTTTTCCAGTTATAAAATAAAAACTTCAGCTTTACTAAACAAAAACTTATAAAATAAAACTTCGCGAGTTACAAAACAAAAACTTCAGCTCTAGAGCTGAACTTCAGGCCCGGCTACTAAAATGCTGAAGTTTTGTGTGATTGCCTTTGCTACTTCAGCCCCGTGTGCTGAAGTTATGCGAAAAAGCGGATACGCTTGCAATTTTTTTTGCAAAGCGGGCACAGGTTAAAATGTGACACAAAAAGCGGGTATAGATACAAATGCCCCAACGTTTTCACAGTTAAAAAAGATGTGTTGCCCAGGACGAAAAAAAGATCTGTTGTTGGTCCACAAGGAAGACAAATGCGATGATTTTGCTCATATTTAACGTATTTGTCGAACGTTTTATGTCTGTGTTCAACTAATTACCATCCAACTGCTCGAGAGAAAGGGAGTCGTAGCGAAGTTGTTAGTCCATCAGACGCACCGCCATTCACGGAGGATGTCGTGCCGTGCGGCGCGATTCTGTCTTTGTCTTGAAATATAATGTCGTGAAGTCAAAATCCAAATTAGCTGATTATAACAGCACCACTGTAACAAATTATTATTGGGAGATAAAAAAAAAGTCCTTAAAAATCTTCTTTTCACATTATGTGTCTTTTTTTTCGGTCTTCCCAACATAATTTTCATTAAAATAAGTAATCCTACCACTGTACAAACAAAGTCAGAATTTTTAAAATATGGGTGTACTATTAAATAAAAGGGGAAAAAAGTATTAAGTGGGAATTGATTCATATTTTTTTGGGTAAATACTAAATAACTCAATATTTAATTAAATACACTATTCAATCTTTACAAAACTTGTGTGTCGACCGATAATATTAGACTAATTCTAAAAGCATAAAATATCTAATTGACAAAGAAATCATACGTTTATGTGTCATATAAACTAACCCTATAAATTCACCCCTTCATGCAAAACTGTTTTATTTGATCATATTTTTTATACCGGACTCACTTCATACTTAAAAAGGTAACTTTATTTATAGTTTTGGAGCTTCCTCAATTCGTATATACAAAAATATTCAAACAAAAATTAAACACATTTGTTGTAAAGAAGCGTATATGTAATAAAAATAATAACATTCATTTAGAACGTCTACTCAGCCTGATCATGCTTATGCAGTAATGATTGTTCATAATGCATCAATAATAAGCGTTTCCTTTTAATCATTAAAATCGGTGATTGTCCATATGCAAATTTTTCTTTTACATACAACATATAGGAGTATATAAGTCTTGGGTCCAACTATATATCGATTATTCCTTTATCCTTATAAGTAATAAAATATATTAAATCATCTAAGCACGATCCTTATTATAATTTTGTTGATTCACCACCCTTGTTCTTACTCAAATATTGGAGTACAAGAAATTGGAAAATTAAAATACGTGTCATGTGTCCTCGTTAGTGTAGTATTAATACTTAATAGTCATCGACTGGAAAAGAAAGACAGGAGCTTTTCAATAATTACGACTATTTTGTTAAACATATTTATATTTTGTTTTTAAGTGGAAATTAATTTCTAGCATGAAAATGAACTTTTGTGTTGTCCAACCCAAGATCCATTGAAAATGGCCACGCTTGGGGAATCTACAGTTAAAATACCCGTGCATGCTTTCTCCTCTGTGAATATACAGAGCTGGTTTTGTGTTACTTTTACACTAAGCTTCTTTAAAAAAAAAAAAGTTTACTAGTATTATTTAAGGGGAGGGAAAAGAGAGGGGAATATTACACAAGTAGTATTTAATCTCTTCTCATATGCGGTGGCGGAGCCACCTTATATTTTGACACCCCATAATAAAATACAAGCTCCGCCACTGCCCATATCATATTAGTGAGGAATGGGAGGCTCACACCAGTCGGCAGTAAGCTTCGATCCAAACATCATTCAATCACATATAATTTCAAGGTTGGCCTAACCAAAATTGATACATGCTTATAGAGTTTTCTAATCTAATCAAATGACGTGTAGAGTGTCTTTCTTGTCATGAGGCTTCGGCCTGTTTGACATTGAGTTAAATTTGTCATTTGGATATGGTTCCTTTCTCTTGATCTACTTCAATTATAACACTAATAAAAGTGGAAGTTCCATTATTTCAAGAACACCATAAACTCTTTTTGCTGATATGAAAAATAGATGCTAAATATCAAGTGGTAAAAAATAATCATTGAAACTAGTTTTATGACTAAGCAATTATTTCCTCCGATCCGTAATAAGTGACTGTTTTATTTTGGCACATCCCTTAATTAAATACAAACTCCTAGAAAATAAATAACTATTTCGACTAAATTATCCTTAATTAAATTTTGCATAGTGTTAACTTGACACATTGGGATATGTAAATATATAGGGCCAAATTTGAAAAACTGACAAAATGACTAGGAAATGAAGAAGATGAACTCACCTTGTGTGAGCTCTAATGGCGGTTGAGACCAGCCATAGATGAGAGAGTTCTAGAAGCTTTTCTATTTTCTAATTTCTGAATATAGTAAAATGAGTGTCTTTACAAGAGGTATATAGGAAAATGATGTAAAACTATAGAGGATGTGCATTACACTGTATGAGAGAGTATCTACTACTATTTATACTTGTACTACATACACATTCACCTATACAAAATATTACTTGTACAAAAAATGAGATAAATATATACGTGTGTCAATACCCCCCCTCAAGTTGGAAGGGAGGAACTCACAGCCAACTTGCTAAGCAAATTGCAGTGTTTCACCCATGTAAGAGGCTTAGTGAATATGTCGACGAGCTGGTCATTGGTGGAGATATGATGTAGTGTGATAAGCCCTTCATGTACTTGATCTCTTACAAAGTGGCAATCCACTTCTATATGCTTTGTCCGCTCATGGAACACAGGGTTTTTGGCCATATGCAGTGCTGCTTGGCTATCACAGAAGACTGGCACAGGGAGTTGTAGGGGAACTGTCAACTCTGCCAGTAACCTCAATAACCATACTAGTTCTCCCACGACTTGTCTAACAGCCCTGTACTCTGCTTCTGCTGAGGACAATGAGACAGTATGTTGCTTCTTCGACTTCCAACTAATAGGTCCATCACCCAGTAAGACAACATACCCACTGACTGACTTCCTTGAGTCAGGGCAGGCTGCCCAATCTGAGTCACAAAAGGCTCGTACTCCATAGTTTTCATTTTTGGACAAGAAGATGCCTAAATTTGGATCACCCTTGAGGTATCTCAACACATGGTATGCAGCCTTCAAATGGGGCTCCCTAGGATTCTGCATATACTGACTCAAATGCTGCACATTGTAAGATATATCAGGTCTTGTATTAGTTAGATAATTCAGCTTAC
The DNA here is from genome assembly GCF_001879085.1 of Nicotiana attenuata. NCBI lineage: Eukaryota > Viridiplantae > Streptophyta > Magnoliopsida > Solanales > Solanaceae > Nicotiana > Nicotiana attenuata. The sequence goes on from NC_031989.1 coordinate 29,615,636, forward strand.
CTTTTAGCTTCCTGAAATGTGAAGGATCAGGCAGCAGGGGTCCCTCATCTGCACTTAGCTTGACTGTGGAGTCTAGTGGAGAAGTCAAAGCTGAATACTGCATACAGTTAAATTCTGACAGCAAGTCCATTGTGAACTTCCTTTGTGATATCAACACTCCATCTCCTTTATACAGAATTTCTAGACCTAGAACGTAATGTAAGTC